>NW_028301553.1:27667500-27695000 GCF_042242905.1 Orbicella faveolata
TAATTGATTAATTATGATTATCAAATAGCATTATTAATTAATATATGATAACCGATTGACACTCAAATAAAATTGTCTTACATTGTTTCTAGGGCATTTATCCTATTTTACAGACGCCGAAGATAGATTTGTTCCCATGTAATTTTTTTGTTATACCGTTGTCGAGAGTCCACAAAGAAAGACAAAATTAACATGTTTTTTTGAGGTAGAATGGTTGATATATGTAGAAAAATTACGTCCTTTTCCCCTCTTTACCCTAGCCTGTTGCTTCTGGTAATTCTGTTCACATTCTCCTTCAATTAGGGACTTTTCATGCACATTATACAAATCATAAGAACTAAGAAGACTTTTTGTTGACGCTCGAGGTATACAAGGAAACTGCTGTCCATATGACTGCAGGCCAGTGTTAAGTTAAACGTATGGACACAGGCAGCCCAAGCTCTCTCTATGAACCACACAAGCAACACAATATGGCATCGAATTATACGGGTTTATATGGGATTTTCTAGAAGATATCCATGGAGGTAGTTAAAAGTGAAGATTTTCAATAAAAATGGCTAACCTTATTCCATACATGTGTTGTTTGCTCCTGGTGTGGTTATTTCACCGACTGAACTTGATTTAAGTGACTTTTTTGAATTCCGATTTTCCCTTTACAAAGAGAGGACAAGGCGAAACACCTCAGTCAGAACAGCCTGCCGAATGAAGTCAAAAATCCCAGGCTAAAATGTACCCACGGCCACAAATCCACTGCAGAATTCAAGGGCAAAGGTTGATCTTTCATTGCAATCGTCTAGCCACACAATCGCAGCCCTGCGAGCGACGCCAGGCGGCTCTTCTTGTCCCCAGTGAAACGATAAAACTATGGAAGAGCTCCGTGTCGTTTGATCCGCGACCCAATGACCGTTGAAATCGGCCTGGTAACCTCTTCATGTTGGCAAACCAAGACTCGCGGGGGTACTAGACCGCAATTTGTCAAATTTGTCAAACGTAAGATCAACGGCGAAAGCTCCGTAGAAACTGAGGAGATACAATCATTTTTGAAGTGGACGTCATGATAAGTTTTCACGTTTATGCACCTTTGAGTTACTTGGTCCTCGCCTCACCAATTTAACTTCATCTCCCCATAATTCGTTAAGAATTCTCCCGAGCAAAACAGAGTTCAGTTTGCTTACGGCAATTTCTTTCTCTTCGTATGCTCTAGACAAAATTTTGCTGGCTTCCATCACAGTTTCCTCACAATATTCGTAATTCCACAATACCCTAAGAGAAGTATATTTAGTTTATCAGCTCGGGAATATTTTATACAAACAAATCAAAGGTGCATGAACGAGAAAACTTGCCCCGACTTCCACTTCAAAAATGATTTTATCTCCTCAGTTTCTACGGAGCTTTCGCCATTGATCTTACGTTTCTTTGGTTTTGAAGCCATTTTGCAGAAGCGTTCTGTACGATTTTTATTTTGCATTGTAAATTCGACCTGAGGGGACCCTGGATGTTACAAGAAGTTTGTTTGACAAATTGTGGTCTAGTACCCCCGCGAGTCTTGGTTTGCCAACATAAAGAGGTTACCAAGCCGATTTCAACGGTTGTTGGGTCGCGGATCAAACGACACAGAGCTCTTCCATAGTTTTCTCGTTTCACTGGGGACAAGAACAGCCGCCTGGCGTCGCTCGCAGGGCTGCGATTGTGTGGCTAGACAATTGCAACGAAAAATCAACCTTTGCCCTTGAATTCTGCAGTGGATTTGTGGCCGTGGGTACATTTTAGCCTGGGATTTTTCACTTCGTTCGACAGGCTGTTCTGACTGAGGTGTTTCGCCTTGTCCTCTCTTTATAAAGGGAAAATTGGAATTCAAAAAAGGCGCTTAAATCAAGTTCAATCGGTGAAATAACCACACCAGGAGCAAATAACACATGTATGGAATAAGGTAAGCCATTTTTATTGAGAATCTTCACTTTTAACTACCTCCAAGGATATCTTGTAGAAAATCCCATATAAACCCTTATAATTCGATGCCATATTGTGTTGCTTGTGAGGTTCATAGAGAGAGCTTGGGCTGCCTGTGGTATGGATCGAACCGAGCCACTGAACGAGCGATGTTTTGATCACTTCACAGATGAATTTAAACATTGTGAATTGAGCCATTTTGCCTTGTAAACTTCAATACAACACAAGAAATCAAAAAGTAAAAGACAAATTATTATGAGACTGATTTCATCTCCAAGTTAAATCTGTAAAAGGAGGTCGCCCGGCTGGGCGACCAGGTATGGTTTTCTTGTCGCCCGAAGATGGAAGCCGGTTGCCTGCGGCAACCAGGTGCTGCTAGAGCACAGTCTTGCTAAGGGCACAAATGTTACGTCAGATTCGAGCCAACCTGTTTGTTTCTACAGTTGTAAAAACTCCTTGGTGACTGACTGACTTTGGCTCGATTGTTTTCAAGTGCATAGAGACGTCTCTACAAGGTAAGAAAAAACATCTGATATGTGCATTCTAGTCAGTGCAATTTAAAGGTTACATTTAGCAGCTAATGTTCGTCTTTATCTGTATGAGTCTAAAACAACAAAGTTGGAGAGCTTTTGCTTGCTTGCTTTTTTCAATTTGTTGAACACTTCATTTACAGCGTATGATTGTTAACTGGCCAATAAAATAATCCTTTTTTTTCGGGATTCTGTACACTGTGATTTTCTTTATATTCAAAAGAGTTCTAGCTGTTTCAGGGAGCCATACATGACTAAGCAAAAATAATAGCTTCATGTCACTGTAGTGTGGAAAGCTTCAACTCTGAAGATATAAACAGACAAGCAGTTATCACGCACATTTGAAAGAGTAACTTGCAAAAGTAAATGCGATAGAAAGAGTTTGTAGGCAATTTCCACAGACTTCAATAGACAATAAATGTATCTGGATGGAGAAGAAAATTAACTAGCTCTTTTTATGTTTCTGCCGATTATCAGTAATGATTAGGCTTTAAAAAGTCGATATTCCCTAAGCATTACAGTTTGGTTTGCATTTGTGTTTCTGCGTTAAGTCTTTTAATCTTGATGTATTACATGTAATTACTAGTAAATATGAAATTCATAATGGCTTCTAGCACATCAATATTGACTCGTAAACACTGAACGACTCAGCTCCTGTCCTTGGTGAAAGCAAGAAGCTTGATTGAAATGTTGGTAGATACAATTTCTGTTTAAGGAATAATAGATATTATTCTTGTGTGCTTTAGAGCGATAAACCCAATGCAAAAAAGCACAATATCTCTCTTATTGCTGGTTTGTTCACAGAACGTTTTCAATTTTGACCATAAGCAAACATTTTATATATTACTTGAGATTATAGAGCCAACCTGTTTATATCTACAGTTGTATTAACTCCTTGGTGACCGATTGACACTGTGCCATTTTCAACCGATTTGAAAACAACTCCACGACTGCAGAACTTCTCTAGGTAAGAAAATTATGAAAGCAAAATTCTGATATGTGGATTCAGTAGTTTGTGTGATTATTGGTTTTATTTAGAAGTGTATGTCTGCATACTGAATGTACAGTATTGTGCAAAACTAATGCAAACGATAATCTATGAATATTGCAATAATTTCAAGTTATTGGCAATATTTGAACGATGATTAGCTTCAAACAATATATAGCCTGAGATATCATGGAGCTTAGTGTTGTAGCTGTTACGATATTTCACTGAGTCTTGTACGATATATTATTTACACCAAGCGATTTATCATTTGCACAGAGTGATTAATCGTTTGCGCCAAGTGATTTATTATTTGAACCGGGTGATTTATGGTTTGCACCAAGCGACATATTGTTTGCAGCGAGCGATTTATCATTTCCACCAAGTGATTTATCATTTGCAGCGGGTGATATATCATTTTCACCCAACGAAATATCAATACAGCCTAGTGATTAATTGTTTTTGCCTAGCGAATTATTGTAGCAGCAAAGTTATATATCGCTTCTGATGGTAACCTGTCATTTTGCCAACATGTAACTTCGCCAACGTATAAAGTTGATTCTCCAATGTCCTGGATCAGTTCCCCAATGCTTATATGTCAGTTCGCCACCTTCCAAAATGCTCTTTTCAAAAAGGTCTGAAATGTATTTACAAATTGCCAGAGGAATAAAATGTCACCCTTGATCTAGGATGGCATGGATGATGGGTGTTCGTAGGCTTGTGTCTTTGGTAATTGTTCATTTCACTCTCTCCAATCTCTCTTTCCCCACGCCATGTTGCCATAATGGGCTCATGATCAGTTGATCAATGGCCGATCATATTTGTAAAACTTAAAAAACCAGCCACAGCTTTTTACCCTGTCCAATATGGGCCGCCTGTAAAACCTTTTTACTAAACATTGGCCATTGAATAAAAAATGCTGCTTTCTGTCAAATAGAACCGGGGATAATCGCTTCAACAATCCCATCTTCATAGATCAAACACAACTGACAGATAACATTTTCCGATAGAAAGTAAACTCGGTTCAATTAAGCGAATTGCCAACACGTGCTGAAACACCAAACTTTCCCTTGAAGAAAAATTAATTAACAGGGTTCGTACGGGTCCTGGAAAACCTGGAAAGTCCTGGAATTTTATTGTGGCATTTGATTTTCCAGGATTGGAAAGTCCTGGAAAAGGGCTACTGGTCCTGGAAAGTTCTGGATATCTCTTAAACTCAAGTAAAAAAACATGAAATGTATGGCAGACAGTAAGGACAATTAACATTAAGATAATGGGAGTGAAAGGGTTAATGTGAATTTTAGAGTCCTGGAAAAATCAATCTGAGTCCTGGAAAAGTCCTGGAAAAGTCCTGGAAAAGTCCTGGAAATTTGTTTCTGGAAAAGGGTACGAACTCTGATTAAAAGTGGGCAGTGTGCTTAAGAAACTTTGATAAACCATATTTTTATTAATGAAAGAGTATTTTACTGTTTGAATGAAAGATTTGTGTCATTTAAAACTGGAGTTATCATTTTTTTGACGAGGATCTACGAAACGCTTCAGACAATAAACACTGGGCAAGCGGCTTGCCAATGCGTGTCGAAACACAGAACTAGTTCCTTGCAAAAGCATAAACTAAACATGCACAACGCACTTTAGAAACTTTGATAAACAATTATTTAGTCGAGGAAAGAGTATTTTACCATATGAAAGACCGATTTGTTTCAAATAAATCCTGAGATATTTTTTCAACAAAATATAGTTAACTACAGCACTAACAGGAAAACATTACACTTGGAAACCATTAGAAAGTCAAACAACGCTAACTTTAGCTCTCGGATGTAGTCCGGCAAACTATACAGTTAATGCTTGTAATTAGTAGTGTTATCTTTGAAGTTCATAATGTGCTAGTTATATAATAAAATAATTACAATGTTTTCAAATGTCAACAAGCTGTATTCCTGTTTGTTTCGGAGCCCAAGGGATTTTTTTTATCATACGCACACAACAAATTGCAAAATAACTTTCTTCTTCATGAATATTGATTGTATTTGGGTAATATCCTCTCAAACACTATTGCTTTTACTTTAACAGATGGTAGCATTTAATTGTGTGTTAGAAAGTTTGACAATGGCACCGCACTTGTTTCTTGACAAATTATCTTTTCCTTTGAAATAATTTATGCTTGTCAGCATGTTTGTTAAAAGTAACTTGCATTGCTGGAGGCTCTCTTGGTTTTACTTAAAGTGCCTATGAAGTAAGAAATAATTGCTGCTTATTTGAAAGGCTTTTCAAAGTAAAGAAGAATGGCATTTTCCTTTTTGGAATATCTTTTTGCATCTTAGAGATATTCACGTTTTTGTATTATGCAAATGAGGAAAGTGATGACATCATAGGTGGTTCTACTCAAACAGCACAACACTTAATCGAGAATAACTCTAGAAATATTAAAGCAGCGTTCTTTAAACTTGGCACCAGAAATGTACAACACTAAAGAAACATAATGACACCCATCGTGCCATTGCCATGACAACAATTATGCCACTGGTTCTGTTTTAATTAAGACTAAAATTGCCAGATTTTATCTTAAACAAGGATCATCCACTCCCAACAATCTAATGGGGAGAGTTAAAACAACATGAGAACCATGTGTGTTCCGAGCAAGACCCTCTGTCCCACTTTAAAAGGCTGCAAATGGGGATATTTGGTTTTTCACAGGAAGAGACTGGAGCCAAGAGTGTTGCCATGGCAACAACATAGTAGGTGCCATTCTGTTTGATTTGTGATGCACATTGCTGGTGCCAAGTTTGAAGAACACTGCTTTAATATTTCCAGAGTTATTCTCGATTTTAAAGTGTTGTGCTGTTTTCATAGAGCAAGTGTTTTATATGTTACTTAAGAGATTTAAGAGCCAACCTGTTGTTTCTACAGTTGTTACTCCTTGGTGACTGACTTATACATAGCCATTTTCAACACTGAGAATTCAAAACAACTACGCAACTACAGAACTTCTCTGTGAGGTAAGAAAAATCAATTATGGAAAACAATTATAATATGTGTGATTTAAATAGGTTATGTTAAGCAGTGTTTGTCTGCCTATGTATGGGTCTAAAACAACAAAGTTGGATGTTGTTTTACTCGCTTGCTTTTGACAATTTGTTGGAGAAAACAATTTGTCGAAAACTTGATTTGCTATGCTTGTTAACTGGCCAATGAAATAATCCTGTTTTGTGATTATGTACAAGTGTGACTTTATGTTCACTGAGAGAGTTCTAGCTGTTTCAGTGAGCCTGATACAAGGCTAAGCAACAACAGTAGCTAATCACTGTAGTGAGCCAAAGGCTCAAGATATCAACAGAGTCAAGCAGTAATTATCACGCACATTTGAAAGAATATAACTTGCAAAATGTCATATTCACCAAACACTACGAAATATGCACCTTACTTCAGATGATTTAAAGCCTCAGAGAGAAATCGAATTGCCCAGTTGAAATGAATATTTGTGCTTTAATAGACTGATAGTTGTAAAACAACTGATCTAGTGGATTTCATTTTCACGTGACTTTTCTTGTTATAGAAATACTAAACCAAAGATGGCTAATTAAGTATGTGTAAATTAGAGACAACCTGTTTATTTCTACTGTTGTATTAACTCCTTCAGGTGACTGACTGATACTGTGTCATTTCCAACAGATTTTAAAAAATTAACTCCACGACTTCACAACTTCTCTAGGTAAGAAAATCGTGAAAACAAAAATTCTCATATCACATGGCATGTCTTTAGTAGTTTGTGTGATTATTACTGTAGGTTTCATTTAGGAGTGTTTGTCTGCATTATGTTAATTGGTCTAAAACAACAAAGGTGGAAAGCTTTTAACTTGCTTGCTTTTCTCAATTTGGATACCTTTTCTTAACAAAATTGTGTTTTTGATGCAGCACTCTTTGACTTTCGCTGTATTCAACACAGTTCTAAGCTATTTTTAATGAGACAATAACAAGACTAAGCAAAGGCAATTATATGCTTCACTGTTTAAGCACAGAAAGCTTTAACGCTGATGATGTAAACAGACCAGCAGTTACCAAGTGTATTTGAAAGACTGTAACTTGTAAAATGCGATAGAAAGAGTTTGTAACCAATCTCCCTATTTAGACTTCATTACACAACGAATGTAGATCTGGACGGACGTGAGAAGAAAAATTGCAGCTCAAGCTTTTTTATGTACATTTGTTGCGAATTATCGGTGATCAGTGATGGTCACTGCAGGCTTAAAGGATTTGGTGTTCACTTGTGCATTACATCCTCCTTATCATGCCTGTTTGCCAGACAGTTGTATGTTGAATCTTCGGCTTTGTCTTAAACCGATTATTATCATGTTCGTTTTAAAGTTCCATGCTTAAATGTTACAGGTAAATGAGTTTCATTTACTTGTTTTTCTTATTCTTAATGGTCTATATGCTTTTATTGGTGACAGTGGGACAGGTTAAGTTGATGTAAGGTCTTTGAAGTTGACACAAGAACAAGGACAGCATTTCCTGAAAGATGGTGCATAAATAACTTTCAATTTGTTCAACGACTTCATTGGCACTTCTGACCAATCGCATGCCCTCGCAGCTGTAGACATGGATGAAATTTGTCCTCTTCAATCCTCAAAGGAAGCTGTACCCGGAACAAGTACATGTAAGTATCAATTTGTATTATTTTTAATTTTAGATTTTATTGGGGGCCTGAGTGGCCATCAAGGAGAGTCACAAGTAGTAATATGCACAAGGAGTTGGAAGGGAAAGAGGTATTTCAAGTAAGATTTCCACATGTCCCGAACAGAAAAAAATTATTCAATTATTTAAAGGGAGGGCATCATGAGCTGCACATCAGTGTGAAATTGATTTTTCATATTGGCTAAAATATTTGCTTTTAGAGGGTATTTTTAATGTAAATTGTCTTATTTTGTAACGAAAGGAAAGCGATTTGTCAAAACTAAGTTTTTTCTAGGTCTGTTTGAGGTTTTTAAAAATAACTTATAACGACGTGCCATGTTTCTGGCTTGTCGGATCGCGACGTGATCAAGACAAGTTCCTAAATTCATCAGTGCTAACCAACTCATGTAAGTAATTTTTTTCTCCACTTACATCTCAACAGATTTCTAAGGTAAATGTGCCATTTGAAAGTTAGCCGTGAATGTTAATTTCTCAGTACGTAATGATTTAGCAGCCACGATACATTAAACAGCTAAAAAATCATGCTGTATTTTACCCTACTTTCCATTGAATTATAACACAATCCATTTATCTTTCAACTTCACAGGGCTAACCAACTCGTGTAAAGAATTTTTTCTCCATAACATCTTCGAAAATTGCTAAGTTAATTTACCCCATTTGAAAGCTAAGTGAGTGCAGATTCCGCAGTATGTTAAGGTTAATTATTTAGAGGCCAATTGATACAATAAATAGCCAAAAATGCATGCCGTCCTAAACCAAACTTACCATCAAATTGCAACACGATCCATGTATCTTTTAAACGTTAGTTTAATTAATAAATACAGTGGAACCCCGCTCTACGGACAGCCGCTTAATACGGACACCCCGATATTACGGACAGTTTCGTTTTCCCCGACGAAAAGCTCATATATTTTTTCTAAAATTAACCCGCTTATTACAGACACCCGTAAATATGGACAACGGACACTTTTCTGTGTCCTGAGCGACAAACTCTTATACATCGTCAACCCCGCTTTACGGACACTGTTTGTATCTGTGCATTGTCTATTGTCATTGTCATGATTATGTGCTAATTAGAGACGTTTTACCCTGGTCAAATTATGACAGATTTCGGCGGGTTAATACAATTTTATTACTAAATGAAACAGTGGCAAAATAGCATGACGCATTTGACCAGTTCTTTCTTCCGGTGCATTACCCAGTCTGCAGTCCTTATATAAAGTTTTCTGCCTGATATGCTTACACAAAAGTTTCACTTTCTTGCTCTTTTGCCACACTCCTTGCTTGTAGCCTTCTTCCTCTTTGACGTCTTATGCTTGCCACTATCAGCATCGGCCTCTGTTCGTATTGCTGGGTTGTTGCCAACGTCTATTAATTGTTCAAGTAAATCCACGTACTTCCTAGGACCGTCAAAAATATAAACACATGGTATTTCCATACCAAGGCCTCCACCCCGATTAACTGCTTTTCCACATACTTCAACTGATCCTCAATTAGTAGGCTTTGAAATAAAATGGGTGACTATACCAGTGCGGTTTTTGGTGTTCACGAGGTGATATGGAATGTGGCCGATAACTCGACTTTCCTTTAGCACGGCAACTGCGTTTTTGTCCTCACCATTTCCCGGCTCTGGTTGCAAAGGCAAAATTTCACCGAGAGTGATACAGTTAATGATTTGTAATTTACAGTACAATTAAAACGTTTTGTTACCGTACAAGTGTTGGCCTTAGTGTTTGTATCGATAAAACACGTGTCTCTGACTTTTTTCCGAGGACCCCAGTTAATACGGACACCCCGTTAATACGGACATTTTGGCATGTCCCCTTGGTGTCCGTATTAACAGGGTTCCACTGTACTTGTTTCCGCGTTCAATATGTCGATAGAAAGCTAAGTGAATGCAGGTTCTTAAGAAATTTATGATTTGGTGGTAAAGATGCACTGAGTAGCTCAACTGGCCAAGGTACATTTACTGCTTAGTGTCCACTTGTCGACACCATTTTGAATTTTGCACATGAGATTGAGAATTAATCATTGTTGGACGTTTTCAAACTCTGGATTGAAAGCTCGCACATGCACAACTTACTGATACTGTCCCTTTTAATTTCTTTTTAGTTCATTTCTTTGTTAATAATTTATTAAATAAAAATTACTCGATTCTGACTGGCTGAGAGCAGTGCAGTTCAAGTGTAACACCAGTGCAAAAAGTGTAACACCAGTGCAAATTACACATCGTAATTCTGGATTATGATTGGCTGAAAGACAATAGGAAATTTTTTAAGCAAATGATAACACATAAAATGATGACGAATATTTTGTGTGGAAACTTTGAAAAAAAGTTTTCTCGAATGAGAAAAAATGCCTTTCAGAAAGATCTTCCGTCACTTGCTCCACGCGAATTTTTTCATGTTTATATTATCACTAAGTGATCATATGGGTTTTCTCATTCAATTTGGAATTAATTTAATTTAATTAATTAATTTGCTGAGGTGGCTTGTGCAATTTCAGCTTTTTGAAAAACGCATGAGTGCAAATTAATTCCAAATTGAACTCGAAGCCGTATGATTATGTATACTAGCTTAGTGGTACTGTAGTTTCTTATTGAGGTTTTCAAATTACCTTGCAATTGAGAATCAAGGAAGATATCCTGCCATTGCAATAGGCCCTTAATGCAGCTGAGATTGTGTGACCGCATTTTCCCTGAAAAAAAAAATCTATACTATGGACTGTAACTTTCAGATTGCCAGAAATGGAATCTCTCTCAATCAATCTCTCTTGACAGGGCCCTCAAACTTGGCCATTTTGATATTTTTGACATGCTTTTTCCATTTCTGGCATTTGTTCAGTGATATAGCCTGTAATTTTATGAAAAATAGGTCACACTGATAGCTTAGCTGCAAAGGGCCTATCATGTAGATCGATCCAAAGATAGAAATATCTCAGAACTAATGTGTTACAGTTAACAACATTTGCTTAAGTTATTTAAAGGTTGAAACATTTTTGTTTTGTTTTTATTTTATTTATATTGATAGTTAAATTAAATGTTGTTGCATGATGTGGATGTTGTTCAGCGTTTAGGTTATTATACTTTAGGAACCTAAGGTGTTATTAATATTAAAGTTAGGACTGATACTGGACAGGTTGTATTTGAAGGTAAAAAAAGGAAATTCTTTATTTAGACTGACAAATTCCGCTTAGCTAAAAAGCGTCCTTGCAGGAAGCCCACTATTAAGATAACATGAATATACATTAATTTATAACCAAGTAAACAAAACAAAATATGAACTAGTTAAAGTGTAAGTACATAAAATTAAAATGATTGCTTTCAATAAAAGATATAAAAATATAACATAGTCAATAATTTCTGACTAAATTCATAAATCTAAGAGAAAGTGAAATCAAACTTTTCTTGACTTTTCTCTTTTGGCTAGCTCATGGTTTTGTGTTAGTTGTGTGGCTTGTTTCAGTAATTTCGTTTTGGTTGTTTCGGTGGTTTCATCTGGGAGGTTGTGGTTTGTTGTTTTAAGCCAATATTGGACTTGGAAGAGAAGCTCACAAGTCAACTTGATGAAAATGTTTACATATGTAAAAATAAACTTTCACCTAGTAATTTTAAAGTTGTGATAGTTTAAATATGGTACCGTTTGTTGTCATGGCAACTAATTCTGACATCACAAAGATTTTGTTTTGTTCTTCAGCCAAATATATATATTCAGGTTTTCCTAGTTAAATTCTGTAAACACACTGAGGTAGCTGTGTGATGATAAAAATATTTAATCACTTGAAATAGGTCAAAACCTTAATTTTAAGTATTGAGAGCAACAACAGTAGTTCAGCCATAAATTTGAACCATTACTTCTCTTTGTAGTAAGAGATGGCACACCCACAGATTATGAATTAGAAGTACTGGGTGATAAAATTGTAAACTGGAAAAGGCTTGGGCGTCGCCTTGGGCTCAGTGATCCACAACTTGAACAGATAAATCAAGCTCACAACCAACTGTCTGAAAAGGTATACCACATGTTAAAGCACTGGAAACAAGGAAAAGGTTCTTCAGCAGCAACATACAAGGCCTTGTGTGATGCATTAAGCCACGAACTTGTGCAGCGCCAAGACTTGGCAGAGCAGTTTTGTTACGTTAATGGTAAGTATTTTTTACCATGTTAAGTGCTGTTCCAGTAGTCTAATGGTTTAAGTGTGATGTACTCCAGATCAAGAAGTCTGGATGGGGTTAATTTGTCATGTTCTCAAGCAACAAAATTTGCTCTTACAGCACCTCTCTTCATCCAGGTGCAAATTAAAGGTTAATTGACAGGGTGTTATATGCAAGGTACCAACATACAATTTTTTTCATCACTAATCAAGTTTCCCTTAAGGTTACTATTTTCAGTGACAACTTAATTTGAAGGAATTTATCAGTTGCATGAAAATTTAGTAGCTCAAGCCAAGATATCACTCACTTGCAGTGTAATATACCTGCCAACTTTTTTCCTTTTGTCTCACATGCATGAGATTTTAAGCTTGTGAGTGCCAGGACTTATGAAGGTAACTCAAATATTTCTCAAGATGTCCAAAGATTTCAATTACTTTTCAAAGGTTTTCCTGTCTGAGTCACACTGACGTGTTTCACCAAAGATTACACTGTTGCCAGTACAAAGTAACATTCCTTTAAAGAAAATGGCTACTTTGAATGGGCAGTGCTATAAATAGTAACCTAAAATTGAAGTTTTAAAAATATTAAAAAAATACCCTACTTAACTTAGCCTTTTGCCCTTTTGTAAGATGGGTAATTTTATGCCCCTCCCCCTCCCTGGTCCTTCAATAGTTACCTAACCTAAATCACATGTTAAGCATTCATACTTGTCTACTTAAGTGATTAAATCAATTGTTTTTCATGATATCACATAGCACGTAAATGCCACATTTGAAAATTTCTACCATCTTGGATTTAAAACTTTGTTCTGAGAACTGTCAGAACAGCTCCAAAATTGGTTTCAATAACATCAGAGGAAATGTAAAGAATTTTAGAAACAAGACAAATAATTGATGATTGAAGTAAGGATTTTGGGATAAATCTTCTCCATGTCATTAATAGTTCTTTAAGTTTGAACAAGGAAATCATGACCAGATGGTGTTTGGCTTAAATTAGCATAGATTTTTGCAGTTTTACAATAGTACCCTGCCTTACAGCTACCCCATTAATACGGCCACCTCTGTATTGTGTCCACTCTAAATTGGCCTGAACAGAAGCTCTGAGTCAGTCATTTTCATATTTAAAGAACCCCTTTCATACGGCCAGATTTCTGTGGTCCATTGGTGACTGAATTAATGGGATTTGATGTTTCCCATGACTTTGTCTCAGAGAACATCAAGATTCTTGGTAAAACAAAGCTATCCATTACCGTTGGGACCAGTAAGTGTATAATATCCACTGGAACCCATTTGGACCATTAGGTCCCTTTGATGATTCATTTCATTTAAGTCATTATTGCATATCTTCATAGAACCTTTCACCATTCCGAAGCCCGCTGGTTCAGTGCCAGCAGGAAGAGTGACAGGAGAAGTCTCTGGTGCCACTGCAAGTACACATGACAGTGGAGATTCCACTGGAGCGAGAATTACTTTGAAACGGAAACATTCGGATCCAGATCCTGAACGAGGTATGTAATATATATTAGTTATGCAGTGTTTTTGAATGGTATACCATGGAATATCCCACGAGTCACTTGTATTTTCTTGGTATACACACAAGTCTTATAATTAAGGTGAGTGTGTAATATACCAAGAAAATACAAGTTACATTTATTTAGTCTTAAGGCGAGCGTGTAGTATACCAAGAAAATACAAGTTACATTAGTCTTAAGGCGAGCGTGTAATATACCGTGAAAATACAAGTTACATTAGTCTTAAGGTGAGCGTGTAATATACCAAGAAAATACAAGTTACATTTATTTAGTCTTAAGGCGAGCGTGTAATATACCAAGAAAATACAAGTTACATTTATTTAGTCTTAAGGCGAGCGTGTAATATACCAAGAAAATACAAGTTACATTAGTCTCAAGGCGAGCGTGTAATATACCGTGAAAATACAAGTTACATTAGTCTTAAGGCGAGCGTGTAATATACCAAGAAAATACAAGTTACATTTATTTAGTCTTAAGGCGAGCGTGTAATATACCAAGAAAATACAAGTTACATTAGTCTTAAGGCGAGCGTGTAATATACCTAGAAAATACAAGCTACATTAGTGGGATGTTCCATGGTATTCCAGGAGAGAGCGTTGCATAACTATTTTATACCACGCCATTGAAAATACAGTGGCCGACACAATCAATGTGACATACGCGCGGCGCATGGGAAGGCTGAATTTGTTACCGTCAAATATACCACAGCTTTCCTGTATCCTGTTTGGCTGTATTTTCTATGGCATGGTATAAATAAATTTAGCTAAACCTTATGTGTAAAAGCAGAGCGCCATTATAACTTGATACTTACAGTGACGACACGGTATTTTTTTTGTACATTTTTTTAGTGACCATACAATGCGGTTTCTATTTAGTGTTTTTACACTTGAGAAATGCTAACATTATACATTACACGAAGAGCCTTTTTTCTGCAGTCCTTAAAAAAAAATGTACAAAAAAAATTTTAAGTGTTCACGGTTTGGGTGTCCTTACTGTAAATCAGTTACTCAAAACAATAATGGCTCTGTTAATTCCAAGCCCAGCCATATGCCACCCCCTCCGGGGGACAGTTGATCGCAAAGGGTTGCCTGGGTATGGGGAATTTGACAATTTAGTCAAGTACAGAGAGTTTTAAATAATTGGTACTTTTTAAAAACGAAAGCTGACTGCTTTCTCTTCATCCACGTGTTAACTGACAGGGAAATCAAAGGCACCAATAACAATTGTTTTCATGCCACCAATCAAGTTTCCCTTAAGGTTACTTAACAGGCTATGCCAAAAGTAAGAAGTTTAAATTGATAATAATCTCCTGGCAACTTATCTGTCTCCTGTATGATGATCGCTTTAAATACTAAGCAATGTTTTCAACAGTTCTCAAAATAAAGGAAACCAAAAAATAAAGTTATGGTTAAACTGAACGTGAGTGCAAAGAGCAACTTGTATAAGTTTGAAATTAAAACTGACTTTTGTTCCACCGCAGAAAACCTCAAAGACACACTCGAGCAAATGAGAAATCAAGTGAAAAAGTTGGAATCACTCCTAGATGAAGGTCAGTAGACGTCAATTGAGATACTTGGAGGTATAGAGATTCTATCACTAGGCAAGGAAAAAAAAGGTTCTCCTGTAACTTAAACAGTGAACAGCAACTAATACATTAATAAACAAACGGAAAAAGCGACGGGATGACTGTTTAGCAACTAATGTTGTTTATTATTGCATGTTCAAACTGGCAGAAATTTGATAATTTCCAACTTTGATATTTTTCTATCTATATTTTGACATAACTATGGCAATGATAACGAAAGCTGACGTTAATTTTCAGACAAACTTCAACAGATGAAAAGTGAGATAGCGAACATGAGTGAGAAGTTAGACACTTTGGTAGCACAAAGAGAGACCGACGATGAAGGTCAGTTCTGAATAAAAACTGAAGCAGTTTTTGCACAGTAAAAGAACAGCTTATCGAGCGAAAGACTAGCCTGTGTCACAGCCGCCCTCGATCTCTCTTTCGGAGAGGGAGGCTGTGATACAGGCTAGCAAGAGACACATTTCTGACGAAAGTGAATGTAAAGGAAATAATTTGGCTTAAACTCAACTTTTAGCGAGTCTTATAATTGTTATTGCAATGTTGTGTAGATGAAGGTATTTCATGGGCTTATGAAGTAATTTGTCTGCTCTGAAGGATTATCAGGGCTGATTTTCTGTCAATCACTCACTCCACCAGCACTCGTTTTGGTGGACTCTCTATTACTCACTTTATTTACATGTTTCGTGATCGTTCGTGACATGAAGTCAAGATCGTGCTGTACTTAAGCTCCATTCTGATTGTCTTGGTAAAACATGACTCATAAGCAGAATTGCTTCCACGGTACAATCAACCTCTATACCAGACAATAATTTGACAAAAGACGAACAACAAGTACTGAAACGAATGAAAAACGACACCAACATTGTTGTACTACTAGCCGACAAAGGACATGTCACTGTTGTTATGGAGAAGGCTGACTACTTCGACAAAATGGACGCGCTTCTAAATTTAAATCTAAATATTATTTCGTCGGCAACATCTAGAGGGCATCACGCCAACTCTGAAACATTGAAATTGTAATAAAGTCTAAAACTAAAAATTAAACACTTGTCAACGACAAACAAACCTACGAAGAACTTAAACGCGACCCGACGCCAGCACTTCAACGTAAACTTAACAGAAAAATACTTACGCTTAAAAAGACTGACGCTATAGAAACTCGACGCTACTATCGACTGAGGTGCTCAGTACCAGAACCACCGAAACTTTACGGACTACCGAAACTGCACAAACATGGTATACCTATGCGACCTATAGTGTCATTCTGTGGGTCCCCTACGTATCAACTGTCTAAGTACTTGACGACCATACCGCAACCCCTTACTGACAAATCAAGACGCAAACTACAATCTACGGAGAACTTAATTGACGCTACTAAGACAGTACAGATACCTGACGACGATAAACTTGTGTCTTTTGATTTGAAATCACTGTTCACCAGTATTCCATTTCAACTGGCATTACAGTGTACCGAGACCGCTATAAAACAATCTACCGTTAAACTACCGTTACCGACAGGAGACATCATGGATTGACTTGATTGTATTTCTACTCAAGCTAATGTACAACGCTTTATTCTCAGACAATACGAGCGATGATTTCAAGGAGATGGCAACGGACATGCGAACCATCATTGAAAAACTGAAAAGTCAAGTGACATCAGGAGAAGAAGGTATAGATTTTGTATGGCGATTTTATTGATCCTCTCGAAAAAGTGAAACAAGTTGATAATGTATAGAACTGTACGGAGCTCTTTTGTTGGAATGAAAGAAAAATTAAATGATAACACTTACATCTACTCAAGATGGAAAACTGATATTCTTACCCATATATGCCAGGTTCTATCATTTGCTGGGTGATTGATGCCTTCGATCTAACGTGCGGAAAGAAATTATCTATTGTCCAAATCAACGTCCGTCTTAATTTTTCCCCAACTCTACTTTATTACCGCACCATTAAAAAACTAGGAAATAGGAAAAAGAAAGTGACAACTCAACCCTAGTCCGTTGTTTCCTGTGTCACTTTGCGTCATATCGTCATTTCATGGCGTGGTATTTGTTAAAGTTGAAATAAAACAGTAGTTGCCGCGGCAAATTATATTTTATATTATGATATTAATAATGCGTATTGTAACTATACAAACCACTCTTTGAATAAAAAAAACACCCGGGAATATGTTGTTGGTTACATAAAAGTGTGAATTAAGGATTGATAAGACTATAGAACGTTTATTCTTAGGAAACAGCGGAGACAACCATGAGCAGATGAAAGAGGAAATTGCAGACATCAAAGAAAAGTTGGACACTTTATTGAACCGACTTCCTCTGGAAGAAAAGAAACTGAACATGGAAGGTAAGATCTACTTTTTTAGCGGGAGCGTGGCGGACAATTGGACAGCTGTTGTGGTTCTCGTTCGGTTCAGGGTTGTGTAAGAGTGTAACTTTCTATTAAGAGGATAAAGGAGTCATTAAGTTATTCAAGTTATCGCCTTGGTTCTATATTACGCTTATGAGCCCCACTGTTTTGCTGGGTTTTTTGGGACAGAGTTGTTATCAATCTGCTCATAGAAAATGTTACCTGACCAATGCCAGTAGTTGTTTGTTTTGTTATCACGATCGCCCTGAAGTAAAAACTAATAACTGTTGTTGTGACAGAAACTCCTTTAAATTATAAGAGATCTTCTTCTATCTTCTGCTTTTCGGTTTTCGTTTTGCCAAATTATTGTTTCATATATATGCATATAAAAATGTCGGGAAGCTTGAAAGACTTCCTATCATTCGGTGCGAAATGGCAAAAGATTAAAAGGTTTTAGAAGTTTCCGATCTTAATTATGAAAATTAAGGCTGTGTTGCACTGTGCTTTATGGTGAAGGTGACCTACGATTTTCAACTGAAACTGGCAATATTGTAGCCTTTCTCCGTGAAAACTAGAAACTCAATTTGTGAAATCAGAAACATATCAGAGAATTTCTTTAACAAAATTTAAAAAAAAAAACTAGCAACAGATGTTTCTCTTGTAAATGTCCCAAGATAGTTAATGCTCAATATGTTTCTTGAATATGGAAAATATCGAGAAATAAATTAACAGATATATTACAAAAATTATCAATTACAAATTAATTCCCGTTTCCTTCTTTTATCTATGTGATAATGATTGCTTGCATTTTTGCCTTAATTTAAGAAATAGATCGGTTTTAGGCCGCCTTATTTTATCTGTCTGTACAGAAAAGTTACTTGAAGTAGCTTCTCTTTGATTACCTCTAGATGATTTTGATCCAGCTGAGATTATCGACGCAATTCGCCAACTGTGCAAAGTCCGCGAGGGATGGCTCACACCGTTTCCTTGGTGTGAAGAGTTTCACTTTCATCTTGATAGTATTTTTACCAGACTCAAAGTGGTCAGCAGGAAAAAAACAAGAGGAACAGCGACAGACAACATCGTCAACATGTCGGGGATCTTTAAACCACATGAAGAATGTCCACAACCAAGAACAGTGTTAATTGAAGGAAAGCCTGGCATGGGGAAAACCACTTACTGCAAGAAGATGGTATATGACTGGGCTACAGGAAAACAAGAAGCAGAAGATTACTTTCCAAGGTTCGAAACAGTGTTGTTGCTGAAGTGTCGTGATATGAAGTCTAACCTATGGGAGGCCATTGATGATCAGCTTCTCCCTCGAGATGTTGAACAAGACGTTAGAGAGAGATTCTTCAACTTCATCCGCCAGAATCAGTCCAACGTTTTGCTTGTACTTGATGGATTGGATGAGGTTCCCACTAGTAAATTGCCAGTGTTCAAAGAAATCATTCAGGGTCGCAGAGAACTTCCAAAGTGTCGCGTGGTTGCTACGGCACGGCACGAGGTTGGAATTAAGTTACGAATACACTGTGACACCCTGCTGCAAATTGAAGGATTTACCTACGAAGACGCAAGAGAGTTTATCCTCAAGTACTTTAAAAACATGAAGAATTTGGCCGAGAAGCTCCTGTCCAAGTTGGAAAATGATGCAAACCTGAGAGACCTGGCGGCAAATCCTCTTAACACTGTGCTCCTTTGCCTCATTTGTGAAGAATTTGAAGGTATTTTCCCAAAAAGGAGGACCCAACTGTACGTGGAAATCATACAATGTATCCTTAGAAGATACAGAAACAAGAAAGGATTACCAGAAACCAACGAGGACCTCGTCCAAGTATACGACGTTCAACTGAAACATCTTGGCCAGATAGCTTTGAATGGTTTGCTTGAAGACAACTTGGACTTTGAGGAAAGTGAGCTGAAAAGTCATACAGCTGAATTACCTGGATTCGGATTTTTGTCAGTTCAGACCGGAGGCAGTAAACTAAGACCCCGTCGACACTACAGTTTTCTACACAAGAGTTTTCAAGAATGCTTTGCGGCAATCTATCTGTGTAGTCAGCTCCTCAATAAAGAGATCAGTGTCGACGAGTTAGCTGCTGATAGAAGATACCTTGAAGAGCTTCAAGAGGTCCTTTCATTTACATGTGGTATGGTAGCGGCACGTTGCGAGGAAACAGCAGAAGCCCTTATCAAGAGTATAACGGTTCAAGTGAATGACAAAGAATGCTTTCGTACCTTGCTTGGGTTCATTTCCGAATGTAGAAGAGGAGACCGCAGTTTTCATCTTAAAATGGCACGTGTTTCTGGCTCATTTCTCAAACTTCAAAGTCTTGATCTCGGATATCGATTACCTAGTGAGGGTGACGTTGGTCTTCTAGCTGAAGCACTCAAAGTAAATGCAACGCTGACAGAGTTGAATTTGGATGACAATGGCATTGGTGTTCAAGGTGCTACTGGTCTTGCTGAAGCACTCAAAGTAAATTCAACGCTGATAGAGTTGAATTTGTATCGCAATGGCATTGGTGCTCAAGGTGCTACTGGTCTTGCTGAAGCGCTCAAAGTAAATTCAACGCTGACAGAGTTGAATTTGGATGACAATGGCATTGGTGATCAAGGTGCTACTGGTCTTGCTGAAGCACTCAAAGTAAATTCAACGCTGACAGAGTTGAATTTGGGTGGCAATGGCATTGGTGATCAAGGTGCTACTGGTCTTGCTGAAGCACTCAAAGTAAATTCAACGCTGACAGAGTTGAATTTGTGTTCCAATCGCATTGGTGATCAAGGTGCTACTGGCCTTGCTGAAGCACTCAAAGTAAATTCAACGCTGACAGAGTTGAATTTGGAGTGGAATCACATTGGTGATCAAGGTGCTACTGATCTTGCTGAAGCACTCAAAGTAAATTCAACGCTGACAGAGTTGAATTTGGGTGGCAATGGCATTGGTGATCAAGGTGCTACTGGTCTTGCTGAAGCACTCAAAGTAAATTCAACGCTGACAGAGTTGAATTTGGGTGGCAATGGCATTGGTGATCAAGGTGCTACTGGTCTTGCTGAAGCACTCAAAGTAAATTCAACGCTGACAGAGTTGAATTTGGATGACAATGGCATTGGTGATCAAGGTGCTACTGGTCTTGCTGAAGCACTCAAAGTAAACTCAACGCTGACAAAGTTGAATTTGTATCACAATCACATTGGTGATCAAGGTGCTACTGGTCTTGCTGAAGCGCTCAAAGTAAATTCAACGCTGACAAAGTTGAATTTGGATTACAATGACATTGGTCATCAAGGTGCTACTGGTCTCGCTGAAGCACTCAAAGTAAATTCAACGCTGACAGAGTTGAATTTGCGTTTCAATCCCATTGGTGGAATGGTACGCACTGAACTCCTCCGCTTGCAACACGATGATCGTGTCATCGTCGTTTAGTAAACAATCGTCATATGATGAAGACTTGCTTGTTGTTATGAGTGAAAACAGCTATGGCTGTCTTTTTTAATCAAGTTTTTTTTACGTATTATAACTGATGTAAATAGATGGGTTGTTTTCATTATCGGGTTTTTTTCTGATGTGTACTGCATTACTGATAATTTCATTTCAAGTTCTTTTTGATTGTCATCGTCGAATGTTATACGAGTCCGTCGTATTTTTTCTATCAGTATATATCACCTCTTTATCTTAAGTGACGTCGGAACTGTATAATAAAAAAAATTCTATTACGTTCAAGACCTTGAAAGCATGTCATATTGATTGTATTGTCAAGTGGATATTTTAAGCGCCATGAATGGATATGTGTGGGCATTGCTTCATTATGTCACGAATTATGTGCTAAACATTTCCAGCGAATGAGATTAAGGTGATGGATTCCTTGGCTGTCGTGTGCTCTTATTGGGTGAGATCACGATCGGGAAAACATAACAATTTTCCTGGACAATTCTGTCCAAGGTGGAAAGGCGCAGTGAGGTCAACCCTATGTGAAGTACCAAAGAAACACATAAAAAGGATCTGGATTACAAAGAACAAGCTACAAGTAGCCCTGAAACCAAAGGAGCTAGGAGAGAAGACTTCCCAATCCTTCTGTCCCACCGTCTAAAAGGGTCGTGATAGCCTGGGTGCGTATTGATAATCGGTTCTCTGCGACGGTGGCATTCGGCGGTAACACAATTAAATTGTCAGATCTCAAGGAACTAATGGTTCAGGGAGTTCGCATGGCGCGCCATTCAATCAAGAGGGTTATAAGGGAGCTGTGAAATATCTTACGCAAGAAGTACAGCCATTCAGACTCCTGAAAGTAGCCGGAACTTATCTAATCAATCTTCTCGAGATGCCGGCAATAATGGAGAGAAACGTGGCCTTATAAAACTGGTCTTATAAAACGCTATTATGTTATTGTAGAGTAGTTTCGTCGATGCAAGCTCGGATCTTGTGATTAGCGTCCGTGGCCCTTCGCGGAATTTACTGGAAGGTGAACGTAAGTGGACAGATACAAATGCGATGGTTAAAGCAGGTGACAAAAGTAACGGCCCTTAGCGTTCTACACTTCCAAATGATCGTAATTTCACTGGCAGGATCAACTTGTCAACGATTGCATCTATTTGTTAGCACCGGGGACATGTTTCTTCAGACTGTGATCAAGTTTCTACTCGTGCTGAACGTAATGCATTTCTGGCGGGGAAAAAGGTTGTGTTTTAAGTGGATAGTGGGTCAGCATAGCGTTAACAAATGCCCTCGTAAGTTCTCATGTCGCGTTTATCGTGGAAGACATCATACTTCCCTTTACCATCAATCCTAGGAACCTTCATCCGCTAGTCATGGTTGACGTCAATGGTCAGAAAAGTCCGTGCTCTCCTCTGAGGCGGGGCGAGTCACTCTTTAATGCCGTCTAGGTTGATCTCACTCAGTTGCGCGCAGTCAAAAACATAACGCGTGGCGTGGCTCAGAACACGAACGCTACTGGAGTACGACTTGTGCTTGCGAGCGATTAGAAGAGACTTCGCGTTGAGCACGCGTGCCAGGGAAATTGACAGAAAGGAGATAATTATTGATGCTAGACAACCCTCATTATGTAGAGCGGTCGCGAATTGCCAATAAATCTCATCTGTTAGGAGTCAAGTCAGGAGATCAGTGATTGGAAGACCCTCTACCGGTGTCACATCATCCTACGTGCAAACGGTACGCGCAGATCCCTACACGAAAGCGCGCGCTGCGCGTCGTGAAGAACCTGTTTCTGAATTTACCTGTTTGGCTGGGCTCTTATTGCATTAGGATCAAAACTGTATGGGTACTGGCTTTCTAGCAGTGAATTCGATCAGCAATTATGAGCATCTATGCGCTCTAAATCTTCAGGGGTTGGTAGATACTCTCGCTCGTGATCAACAAGGAGTCCAGAAAGAGTTTCGCTAGCAACTGGCACGACATCGTCAAGAAGGCTGGTATCCAAATTACTCAGCATGGAAAAGGTATCGGGATGCGATGAAATAATCCATGATTAGCTTAATGAAGAAGTGGTTGAGTCGACAGCCCACCGATAGAGTTCTACATGCCCCTTTGAGCGTGTCATCAGGGAAACAGCACAGCCTGCTGAGATGTGTGTAGTCTATGACTGCACTATGCGGGAGGAAAGAAAACGCCCTCTCTGAATGATTGCCTTGCGACTGGAGTCGCCCTCAAGAACAAGATTCACCTCGTCTCGGTTCTTGCTAGATTTCATTCTGTTGCGTTTGCTGGTAACATGAAAAAGACATCCCTGCGAACGCGCGTTAGGGAGGGTGAGCCTGATGTTCTGCGATAAACTGGTTGTGGGATTTGCACTCCACAGAATTCGAAATACAGATCTTGAGGTTCACCAGAGCACTTTCTGGTCTCACTCCTTCTCCTTTCTGCTAAGAGGTGCAATTTTCTCTAGTGGCATTTTTGCAGTTGCATAAATAGCAATCTTAGGTACTGGAGCTGGAAGAAAGCACTCGAGACGATTCTAGCGACAATCAAGCCGCCTTCGTTAAGTAGCCGTTAGGAACTGCTACTTCCAGAGACGGGAGTTTTTGGCCTTTCAAACTCCAGACAGTCTGTAAAGGTGTTCCATTCGTTTCCTCACGAAAATGCTGAACTGATCAAAAGGAGGATTCTAGGAATGCTAGGTCGCACCTATGAATTCCTCGGTCTGGTTTCCCACACATGACTACAAGGAACAACTAGTCTTGAAATGTTTGTGAGCTGAAATAACAACAAGCCTGGGATGCTCCTCTACCTCATGAGCATACAGCAAAGTGAAGCGATGGGAGACTGACCTGCACGTGAACATGGTGGCAAGGGGCACGCTAGCGTCCTATCAGCGCAGTAGAACTCAATGTCTTCGGAGACGCAAATGGGTTATATTGCTGCAGCAGTTTACGCCTTTACTTATCAAGATTCTTGGAAAATATATGGCATGGTGATTGTCAAAAAGCCGTGAAGACTCAAAAAAACCTGGAGAAAAACTGCAGGAAAAAAGCAGGCTTCAACTCCTCTCGGTTGAAGTGAGTCTCAAAAGAAGCCATAGGATTGGACCAGCTGGAGGAATACTGCATGACATGCTGCGAAAAGGACAGGTAATGATGACCGCCGAAGCACGTCTTGCCACACAGCGTGTGACAACACAAGCCGGTGACTCGACCTGTTTCCAGGACACATTGCTGTAAAGTATAGTCTGCCTACGAGCCAAGTGGCCTATCAGGCCGGAGCTTATCCCGGTTTCTGTAGCATGAATTGGCTAGAATGGTTCTAATCCCCTTGCATGAGATGCTAGTCCATCGCAGGGTTACCCCAGCATTAAATTCGCCGTTACCCATTTATATACCTGGGTGGAGAGAGGCACTGTGGGAATAAAGTGTCCTGCCCAAGAACACAACGCAATGTTCCGGCCAGGGTTCGAACCCGGAGAGGAGCGCACTAACCATAAGGTCACCGAATACACGTGACATGGCGCGAAAAGGACAGGTAATTATGACCACAAAAGCGTGTCTTGCGCGCGAGGAAAATTAAGGAACATACGATTGATGAGTGGAGAGGTGTACCTTCTCATCAGAATACTGCTTATCTCAGGAGGCGAGGGGACTCCGTAACCAATGCAGGATTTTGGTGGAGTAGACCCGAGTGGCCACTGCTACAATGCGTGGTGGGCAAACCCTGTGACTACAACCAGTAGATCTAGAGAATGCGGAGTCGGGTCCAAAATAGTAAGAGAGGTTATAGCAGCAGCTACGGTGGACTGGGACCAGGTGGATATGGCCATTCACTTGAACGGCATGAACTACCAAAGGCCCTTCGAGTTTGCGCCTGGATCGCATGGTTTATACATAATTCTCGCCAAAAGATGTGGAAACGCTGGACTTGTGAGTACGCCACAACTGTATCGGAGTCTACTGGCCAAAAACCCTGAGGATCGGTGATGTAGTCAGTCTGTGTGAAGAGGAAAGCAATCGTGGCAAGTGGCTGATAGGGATGGCAGTGCACCTGTTCAATGGTCGTGATGGAGTCGTGCGCTCAATGAAACCCCGTGCAGGGAAATCGTTCTATGAGAGACCCGTCCAGCCCATCTGCCACTAAAGCTATCGTGCAACAGCCCCACAAGAACTCAACAGTCATCAGACCTGCACCCGGACGCACCACCCTCTCGACCGAGATGAGACGCGCGCCGAAGTTGCTGATTGACCGCGCTTCCAGGGTGCTATGCGAGATGAGGAGAGGTAGGAATTTAATTTACGCTCATGGAAATTAATTTGGCAGAGAACTGTTATTATAGGAATACCAAGTGTCTTTTTTCGGGTATATTGTTTGATATTGTGAATAAGTGTTCTAAACGACATCAGTTTCTTGCAGAAATCACGTGGGGGAGGGTGTCGGGACTGGACAAAGGACCTCGTTTACGTTTAAGAGCGTGATATCCCAGTGATTGTCTTGTCAAGAAACATTGGTTTATTTGTCACATATTATCTTACAAA
The DNA here is from genome assembly GCF_042242905.1 of Orbicella faveolata. Lineage (NCBI taxonomy): Eukaryota > Metazoa > Cnidaria > Anthozoa > Scleractinia > Merulinidae > Orbicella > Orbicella faveolata. The sequence continues at coordinate 27,693,262 of NW_028301553.1, forward strand.
CATTTTCAGCGAGAGAGGTTTTCTATATTTAAGGTGTGCTAGATCATTGTAAGGCTGCTGGATTCCTTGGCTGTGCCATTATTGTGAGAGACTACGTTGTGATTCTTAAGGAATGAAATCTAGAAACCATGGGTCTGTCCTATTTTCCCATAATTTAATGACTAAGAACTGAAGTATTCATGCTCTGAAAGCTTGAGAAAAGTTTTTTCTTCGGGGGGGGGGGGGGGCGCGGGGGGGATAATCAGAAAATGGAAGAGAGACTTTATTTGACATTGCTGTGAAGACGTGGATGTCACTCTATTTCCAAAACAAATCTTCCTTCCAAATACTTCCTTCCTACCCCTATCTCTCCCCCATCATCAATATCATTTAGCTTCGGCAAACATGGATGACATGGATGAGTAAAACAAACCAACATTGTGTGTGGTTGGGAGGGGAGGGGAGGGGAGGGGTATTTTTGTGAGATTTGCTTTGTTTAAGAATTGAATTTAACCGTGGAATATTTCAGTTATTATCTCATAGAAGCAGAGAAGACAAGCCTTATTACTTAGTGGCTTGCCCAGCGCACAAGGCTAGGAAGGCGGAAGATTATCAACCCAAATAAGGCGTTTACCAACCTCCTTGCTTCAAGGCTACATGACGTCAGGGACTGTCTTATTTTACTGGACTTGATTCTCACTTTGTCTCCCTCAGGAGCCAAGTATGAGAGAGGATCACTTAAAGAGTAATCTGCGAACAACCGTGACTCAGCACCCTGTCAGGCTTGATAAGAAGACGCTCTTCAGGCAGCACATGAAAGCGTACAATCCAAACTAAGCCATCAGTAACTAGTGTTGTGGAGCGAAGACAAAGAGGCACATTCTGTAGATATTCATATTGACTTTTAACAATCTGAACCTTTCAGTAGATATGTCGTAAGGGACTCTATCATGTTAGCAGTGCAAGCAAATAACTTAAATGTTTTTGTAGCTCTACTGTTCGGTCGTTTTTGTTGAAACTATTGATCATGAAAGCCTTCGTGATATCAAATTACCGTGCTTTACATCACAAGGTTAGCCCCTATGTGCCACTGGGCATTCCGGGATTGAGTTAGTGAGTGATATCACAAGGTTACTGTATTTAGAATTCTGGTTTTGATCTAATTCAAGAGAAGTTAAGTCGACATTTTCTGCAGTCAAATTACCTTGGATTAAGTTGTAACTGCAACTTCTAGTGTTCAGGTGTAAAATCGAGCGTTTCTGTTACAATGTTTAGGGTTTAAGTTGTGAAGAAATTCATATTCAAGATTCAAATTATTGCAAAGAATTATAGTTCATATCTTTGCTTGCTATCTTTGATTGTGTATTGTTTATAACTTAATAAATTAATTTGCATGTATTTTACCAGCAAATTTAATGCTTTGGGTAACCCTTTTGTAGGACTCGTATCCCATCCAGGGTGGGGTGGGGGAAATACTCTTAATGACTTCATGCTACAGGAACTGGGGATATGCGCCGACCTGATGGCCTCTGGATCCTAACGCGGAAAATGAAGAGAAGGTGCTTTTATTCCATCCAATCAGAAGCAATCGTAAATTGCCTCTCGCGCGTTTTCCCGCGCTAGGCACGTGTTGCATAATTTATGCCTTCAGTGGGTGACTTGTAGAATGATGAACGAAGATTCATAGAGCCAGCTACCATTTAATAGTTCTTTTAGGAACAGGGTCTCGTTCCTGAGATAACTTAATCGTTCCTTAAAGA
>NW_028301553.1:27705000-27737500 GCF_042242905.1 Orbicella faveolata
CGTTCCCTCGTGGGGTGAGAGATTCTCGCCCATATCAACTTTCTTTCTCTCGTAAGTTCACGCGCGTTTAGAGATGAACCACACTCGCGTTTTAGGTGCAGGGATCCCAAGCAATGCTTACCTAACTTTATAAAGATGCTACTTTTAGCCCTCCCCCAAATCTACACACGTGTATTTCACTTGTAGAAAACTATTGATTTGCACAGTGTTTGGGTTGGAGATTCTCGCCCATATCACCTTTCTCTTCTCTCGTTAGTTCTCGCGCGTTTAGAGATGAGCCACATTCGCGTTTTAGGTGCGGGGATCCCAACCAGTGCTTACCTAACTTTTTAAAGACGCAACTTTTAGCCTTCACCCAAATCTCACTTTTGGAAGTCTATCGATTTGGACATTGCTTAAAGTCGCTGAGACCGGGTTACACGCAGCGTGATTTTGACCAAATTTGGGTCGATTTTCAGAGCTTCGGTGATATTTCCGAGTCCCAGGGACTCAAAGCTAATTCGATGAGACTTTGCTTTTCAGTGAATTGGACAGAGGAAAAATTTTTGAACGCTTGGTTATGAGCAGTCTGGCCGAAATATAGCTACTTAGTGACTAGAAAGTCGCCGAGACTGCGCTACCCGCAGGGTGATTTTAACTAACTTTGGGTTTATTTCTAGGATTTTAGGGGATATTTCCGAGTCCCAGGGACTCTAAACTAATTCGAGAAGACTTTGGTTTTCAGTGAAATGGTAAGAGGAAAAATTTTTGAACGCTTGGTTATGAGCAGTCTGGCGAAATATAGCCCCTCTCTAACTCACTTAGTGACGAGAAGCCGCCGAGACCGGGTTACGCGCAGCGTGATTTTGACCTACTTAAGGTCGATGTCCAGGAACTTGGGCGATATTTTTGAGTCCAAGAGACTCTAAACTAATTCGAGAAGACTTTGGTTTTCAGTTAAATGGACAGAGGAAAAATTTTTGAACGCTTGGTTCTGAGCAGTCTGGCCAAAATATAGCCACTTAGTGACTAGAAAGTCGTCAAGACCGGGCTACGCGCAGCGTGATTTTGACCAAGTTTGGGTCGATTTCCAGGAACTTGAGCGATATTTTCGAGTCTCAGGGACTCTAAACTAATTCGAGAAGACGTTGGTTTTCAGTGAAATGGACAGAGGAAAAATTCTTGAACGTTTGGTTATGAGCAGTCTGGCCGAAATATAGCCCCTCTCTAACTCACTTAGTGACTAGAAAGTCGCCGAGACCGGGCTACGCGCAGCGTGACTTTGACAAACTTTAGGTCGATTTCCAGGAACTTGAGCGATATTTTCGAGTCTCAGGGACTCTAAACTAATTCGAGAAGACGTTGGTTTTCAGTGAAATGGACAGAGGAAAAATTCTTGAACGTTTGGTTATGAGCAGTCTGGCCGAAATATAGCCCCTCTCTAACTCACTTAGTGACTAGAAAGTCGCCGAGACCGGGCTACGCGCAGCGTGACTTTGACAAACTTTAGGTCGATGTCCAGGACCTTGGGCGATATTTCTGAGTGCCAAGGACTCTCAACTAATTCGAGAAGACTTTGATTTTTAGTGAAATGGACAAAGGAAAAATTTTTGAACGCTTGGTTATGAGCAGTCTAGCCGAAATATAGCACTTAATGACTAGAAAGTCGCCGAGACCGAGCTACGCGTAGCGTGATTTTGACCAACTTTGGTTTGATTTCCAGGAACTTAGGCGACATTTCCGAGTTCCAGGGACTCTAAACCAATTCGAGAAAACACGAGAATTAAAAAAAGACATAAATGGGCAAAAATCTTTAATCCAGGCATTGTCCAAAGCCACAGACTTCCACAAGCAAAATAAACGTGTGTAGATTTGAGAAAGAGCCAAATCTAGCATCTTTAAAAAGTCCAGTAAACATAGTTTAAGATCCCGACACCAAAACCGCGAGTGTGGCGCATCTGTAAACGCGCGAGAACTTACTAGCGAAAAAAAACAAAAGTTGATATAGGCAAGAATCTCTTACCCAAGCACTGTCAAAATTAATAGACTTCCACAAGTGAAACACACGTGTGTAGATTTGGGGAAGGGCTAAAAGTAGAATCTTTAAAAAGTTAGGTAAGCATTGCTTGGGATCCCCGCACCTAAAACGCGAGTGTGGCGCATCTCTAAACGTGCGAGAACTTGCAAAACAGGAGTGTGGCGCATCTCTAAACGCGCGAGAACTTACAAGAGAAAAGAACGTTGATAGGGACGAGAATCTCTCACCCCAGTACTGTCCAAATGGGTAGACTTCCACAAGTGAAATACACATGTGTAGATTTGGAGGAGGGCTTAAAGTAGCATCTTTAAAAAGTTAGGTGAGCATTGGTTGGGAGCCCTGCACCTAAAACGCGAGTGTAGCGCATCTCTAAACACGGGAGAACTTACGAGAGAAAAGAAAGTTGATATGGGCGGGAATCTCCAACTCAAACACTTTCCAAATCAGTAGACTTTCACAAGTGAAATACATGTGTGTAGATTTGAGACGGCGCCAAACCTAGCATCTTTGAAAACTCCAGTAAGCATAGTTTGAGATGCCGACACCGAAATCGCGAGTGTGGCGCATCTCTAAACTTGCGAAAACACGCGAGACAAAAAAAATATAAATGGTCGAGAATATCCAACCCAAGCATTGTCCAAATCGACAGACTAACCCAAGTGAAATACACGTGTGTAGATTTTGGCAAGGGCTAAATCTAGCATCTTTAAAAAGTTCAGTAAGCATAGTTTGAGATCCTGAAACCAAAACCGCGAGTGTGGTGCATCTCTAAACGCGTGAGAACTTACTAGAGTCTGCCATTATTAAAAAGCATGGGGAATGACTTGAACACACTACTAAAGCACTATTAATATCGTGGCTTCATTTTAAAGCTTGTCTCATATTCCATCGGCCCTTGCTGGTTTATTTTTTATTTAATATTATCGACATGTCACTAAAACAGATTATGACGCCTTCCCTGGCCGCAAGAAGAAGAACCCTAGTGAGAGTATATAAGGAATGCTAGGAAAATTTCCTACCATTTCTCTGCGTTACTTACAATAGAAGCCCCGTGCGTCCCATCATGACTTTTTATTTGTTATTATTTTTTGTTATAAATACTAATTCATTAATAATTTGTTACGTAAGTTTATAAATGGTACTAATAAATATGTTAGAAAGAAAAACAAAGCTGAAACGCAATAATATTAGTAGATATAGAACTTTTGTAAAGTTCTTTCTTGTATCGTTACCGCAGTTGTAGGAAATGTTCCTTTCCATCAGGGAAATGAATGAGCCTGTGGTGGTAAATCAGGCAAAGCTTTTCCCAAGTTATTATACCAATCGAGTTGTGCATCTCTTTACAATCTTACTACAAAGTATTGTTCATATATGTGAAAACTAATCTATGTTTTTAGTCATGTTCTTACTGCAAAAAAGCCGTTGCTCTGGCCGTTGATACGTAAAAAAACTTTTACCATTGTGTACATTCCTTAAATTTCATACTTATCTAGAGGTAAATACGGAAAGATCGTTTCAAAATGTTTTTAACAAGCGTTGAAGGGTCTTAATTCTTGCAAAAAATGGAATTTTCATGAACATCGCCATATTTTAGGTAGTATTACCAGGAGCCATAATCGGGGACGGAGACCTTAAGCGCGCGCCATTTCTAGTCCCTATAATATGGGACAATTTTTCTATTTTTAGAACAAATTGCGCCATCTCGTGCGGCACACGCGCGTACATGCTGCGAGGATTTTTGCGGATGTAGCGCGGGGAAATGGCATCCGAAATTCCCGAAATGTTTGATGCTTTTGGCCCACAACTCAATACTTTCCTGTCTGTTGGAATTTTGCTTCAGCGTTTTTGTCGTAAGCTGCTCCAGTTTGAGTGAAGTAAGACAGTGTCAAATTTAGTTATGTACCGCTTTATATCACTGACCAAGTTGTGTTCCGCAGCTTCTTTTACAAGGGCTCCAAATTACTCCACTCTAAGTTTCACATATGTTGAAGATTAACAGCTTTTCAAAAACACAGCAAAAAACTAGTTGGATATATTTGGATATAGCAGCGTTCCAGGACTTCAAAGTTTCCCTCCTCTTGCCACACGCTTAATTGCGAGGATTTCACCAGAGTCTATCTCGACCGAACAGTAAAAAAAAAAATAATTGCAAGTTTGAAATTCGCCTGAATCGTAAGCAACGCTTGATGTTTTATTAAGGCCCAATAAGTGACAATAAAGTTTATGTCTGTAGATGCTGCTCAGTTTTGGTTGTGTAAGAATCCAATAAATTGACTGTTGTCGATGAATAAGAGCGCCGGCCGATGCCTGGTTCAGTCAGTAAAACATGACAAATTTAACTTCCCCACTTTCGAGTGAAAACGTACATCGAACTCAGGTATCTCTAGTTTTTAAATATGTCCTTGTCTATTTTATTTTCGTAGTGTAAAATTTCACTATGTTAAAGAAACACTCCTGATGTTAGTACCCTTTTGGCGTTGGTGAAAATTGTTGCAGCATCTCGGCACAAAAGACAGCGAAAGAAATCTTTGTCAAGATTTGTTGACAATTGAAAACACCGACTCGGACTTGAAAGTGCACGCGCTGCACTATGCAAATGAGTTACTTGTACGCGTCAGACTTTCCTTTCAAAAACTTTTGCAACTCGCCAAGCAAACAGAAGCAATAAGAAACTATCAAAACAGGGTTTGGTTATGATTAAGCATTGTCTGGGAAACTCACAAATTAACTCGATACCAGAGTATAGAGTTTTCTTGCATAACTTTTCTCTATAGAACAAGTGCAAAAGCTTACGCGTACAACTAGCACGAGCATTCATTCACAGCGCGAAATCGAAGTCATACTTTCGACCCTAAAAAACTCACCTTTTCCATTAGCTCAGAGCATAAAACTACATATAAGAGCCCTGGTTCTTATTCCCTGCCTTATTCCCTGCCATCGCTGTGAAAAATCAGCAAGAGGATCTCGCAACTCTCACCATTTGATCACGCAACGTGATAACATCCACGCGAAAGCCCCCGACATGTGCGTGGATCCGCGCGGATATATGACGTCAGGATGGCGTAATTTGTTCTAAAAATAGAAAAATTGTCCCATATCTTAGGTGCGCGCGGATCTCAAGACTTACGGTCTCCGTCCCCGATTATGGCTCCTGGTATTACTTTAACTCTTCCTCGTACGAAAAGTTCAAAAAAAATTTAAAACGGCTCATTTTGGAGCCATTCCAAACGCCCCTTTTCAGAGCTACCACAAGAAGACTTAATCTTCGTTTGCTTTGATTCTTTTGTCATTGTTTTGTCGATGGAAATAATATCCATCTTGTTTTTACCCTTGTCAGAGTAAGTAACATACAAGCCTGGCCTCGACTACCTTTTAGAATGTTTTCTCCCGTGTACTTTTGCTCGAATGATCAGCGCTTTGCCCGAAAACTTTCAAAACTGTAAGAAACTGGAGGGGCTGCAGTCCCGCCCCATCCTCCCCACCCCCTCTACCCCGGCCGCACGCCCGTGGTAAAGCGCTTTTGTTGATGGTCTTGTAGGCAATGATGAAAAAGTTGCTTATGCGAAAAATTACCTCACTCAATTCAAGACTAGAGCACAAAAGCCATACCCTATTTGAGACCAAACCGGCTACAAAACCATACCGGAGTACCCCATGGGGACGGGGGAGCCTCTCGGCTCAGCACTATTGATCCATGGAAACAGCCAAGGTTAGCGCGACAGATTGTTATACGGATCGTGGATTCCGGTTATAACGTTTCGCTTGAGTGCCTCTGATCTCGTGATCATTGCAGACTCTGATCTTTTCAGACAACAGCCATCTGCTAGGGGAGGATCGGGGAGCGGTTTTCCATTGTATTGCTGGACGTGATTATAGAAGGTTAGTATATTACTTTAGATGAAAACACTAAGCTAAAAGAGGCCACTGGTTATTAAAAGAACATTTTGCTACTGAGAATACTTCAGTTCGCGTGACTGTACGGAATCACTGTTTTGCCAATCACTCGACAGTAGGATTCTAATTCAAGTTACTAAGTAGGTGTTCGTTCTATATAGGAATATATCTCTTGTTCATGGCCACAGTGGTACATTTATGATGACTGCCGATCTATTGCATACGTCAAAGTGACTGATTCTGGTTCCAGGAGAAGCTTTAACATTTCAGGTAAGCAGAATGAGTGAAATTAAATTATCAAACGTAAGCACATTTTAGACATTTTAGGAACGAGCAAAATTTGGCGCGTTCATACAAGCAACAAAGATGAGAAAACCTTACTCATTTCTGAACTTGTGGTTAATTGTTTAATAGTTTTTAATTGAATGTCAATTAATTTGTTACCTAGGTATCTTTCATAACCAGCACTTCAGTTCCAAGTTTATAAAACTCGAGACACGTAAGTATTCACAGAACTGAAAGCGGAAAATCTAGCCTATTTCTACGTTTCGCAAGCATTGATCATGAACGACTCAGTTGCCCTAGACAAACTCATCAGCGTTTGTCAGGGAACAATTTCATCGCTAGGGGTAGAATCATTAGTTCAATTACCAGCAAACTTTAGCGACATCAGATCAACCTAAACTCGTGATTTCATTTGTATTTTTTCCGGTGAACGCATAAGTTTACTTTACAACAAAAGCTGAGGGCCACATAAACTTGAAGATACTTGATTGTTAGATTAATTACAGATTGAAGACACATATATGATCTGCTGTTGTGATTTATAATCGAGTTCTTTATCTTAGTTTATGGTACATTACTTCCTTCAACCGGGGATTATTTACAATTAATCAGTAATCAGTATTTACTAGCGAGCAGTAAGTTTAGCATTTTACTTGATAGTAATCAGTATTGCTGTCTTTTTGCCTGGCTCAAGTTGTAAAGGTTTCTCTTGACGCAACTGCGATAAACCCAGCGCGAAAAAGCAAATCTTTCTTATGGGTTAACTTTAAAGTTTAAATTTTGGATCTCATTGCTGCTTTGTTAGCATCAATTCTTTCAATTTTGACTAAAAGCAAATGTAATCAGTAAATGTTTCGTCGATTTGAGCCAACCTGTTTCTTTCTACAGATGTATAAACTCCTTGGTGACTGACACTGGCTCGTTTTCAAGTGAGTTAACAAAACAACTGCATGACCATAGATCCTCTCTGCAAGGTAAGAAAATTGTGCCGGAAAAATATCTGATATGTGCATTCTAGTCTGTGTAATTAAAAGGTTATATTCAGCAGTGTTTCTCTGCATAATATATCTGTTGGTCTAAAACAACAAAGTTAGAAAGCTTTTGCTTCCTTACTTTTCTCAATTTGTTGTAGACACCAATCTTTCGAACACTTCATTTACCGCAGTGTATGTTTGTTATTACCGGCCAATAACATGATCCTGTTATTTGATTCTGTACTCTGTGACTTCATTTATATTCAAAAAAGTTTTAGCTGTTTCAGTGAGCCATACAAGACTAAGCAAAAACAATAGCCTCACTGTAGCGCGGAAAGCTTCAACGCTGAAGGCATAAACAAGCAAGCAGTTATCACGCACATTCGAAAGAGTAACTTGCAAAATCAAATGCGATAGACAATGTTTGTAGCCAATTTCCACAGACTCCATTACACAACGGATATATCTAGACGGAAAATATAATTAGCTAGCGTTTTTTATGTATTTACCGGTTATCAGCAATGATCAGAAAAAGCCGCTTTAATTAAACAGTCGATATTCACTGGTGGATTATATTCTTATCATGCCTGGCATATTAATGCAGGTTAATATGATGTGAGGATTTGGATTTTTAGTCATTATTATGTCATTTTTTCTACCTAATGTTTTTACCGTGTGTAAATAATGATTAAAGATTAAAGATTAAAGACGGAACGACTGATGTCCTTGGTGAAAGTTAAGAAGCTAGATTGAAATGTTAGCAGATACAATTTCCTTGTAAGGAATTATTCTCTTGTGCTTTCGAGCCATAAACCCAATGCGAAAAAGCACATCTTTCTTAATTTTGATCTCAATATTAATTTGCTGCTTAATTTATTTGTTCGTAGCGAGATAAGTGTTTTATATGTTACCTAAGAGATTTAAGAGCCCACCTGTTGTTTCTATAAACAGTTGTTACTTCTTGGTGACTGACTTACACATTGTCGTTTTCAAGACTGAGAATTCAAAACAACTGCACAACTACAGAACTTCTTTTTAAGGTAAGAAAATTATGGAAAGAAAATTTAATATGTGAATTCTAGTCTGTGTGATTTAAATAGGTTACTATAGTTAGCAGTGTTTGTCTGCATATGTATGGGGCTAAAACAACAACGTTGGATTGTTTTACTCGCTTGCTTTTGACAATTTGTTGGAGAAAACAATTCGTCAAAAACTTGATTTGCTATGCTTGTCAACTGGCCAATAAAATAATCCTGTTTTGTGATTCTCTACTAGTGCGACTTAATTTATTTATGTTCAAAAGAGTTGTGGCTGTTTCAGTGAACCATACAAGACTATTAAGCAACAACAATGGTTTCGCTGTAGTGCGCCGAAGGCGTCAACGCTAAAGATATCAACAGATAAGCCGTAATTATCACGCACATTTATAAGAATAACTTGCAAAATGTGATATTCACAACACTACGAAATAATACTGAATCAGAGCTTACTTAAGATGATTTATTAAGCCACAGGGAGAAATCGAATTGCCCAGTTGCAATGAATATATGTGCTTTAATAGACTGATGATAGTTGTAAGACAATTGATCCAGTGGATTTCATTTTCACATGACAATTTTCTTGTTGTAGAAATACTAAACCAAAGATGGCTATTTACTTGAAATTATGCGTAAATTAGAGACAACCCGTTCATTTCTACAGTTGTATTAACTCCTTCAGGTGACTGACTGATACTGTGTCATTTAAAACGGATTTTAAAAAAAACTCCACTACTTCAGAACTTCTCTTAAGGTAAGAAAATTGTGAAAACAAAAATTCTTATATCACATGTATTCAGTAGTTTGTGTGATTATTACTGCAGGTTTTATTTAGAGTTGTTTGTCTGCATTATGTTAATTGGTCTAAAACAATAAAGGCGGAAAGCTTTTAACTTGCTTGCTTTTCTCAATTTGGATACCTTTCTTAAACAAAGTTGTGTTTTTGATGTATTACTCTTTGACTTTCGCTATATTCAACACAGTTCTAAACTATCTTATAACATAACTAAAGCAAAGCGCGCGCTCTGATTGGTTAATTTGGCGTCTACTATTTGCCCATGGGTGTATGCTGCTGACGTGTGTGCCAATGTTTACAAAGCAAATCTTTTGACAGACATTGTTTCCAAAGTAATGGCCGACGTTCTTCTGCCAGAAATGCGAAACTGTCTTCACAGTTGTCTGAGGATGAAACTTTATCGAGTTACTGGCGTGCACTCGGTTGTCATGAATGAATTTTCGCGCGCTTGTTTTCTCTTGTCGTGTAAGACTACACGAACATTTTTTTGTGATGTAGCTCAATAAAAGGACTTCTGTTGTTCCAATGACTCAATGTTATGTTATAAAACAAATGGTAAACGCCATAGCGTGCTCTATTGAGTTATGGATGCACTTGGAAGGTTTGCTAAGCACTCAAGAAGCTAGAGTCGCACGAGGCTATCGCCTCGTGCGACTCGTACGCTTCTTTCGTGCTTGGCAACCTCCCGCGTGCATCCATAACTCAATAGTGCACGCTATGGCGTTTACCATTTGTTAATTTAATGAGACAATTACAAGACTAAGCAAAGGCAATTTTAAGCTTCACTGTTTAAGCACAGAAAGCTTTAACGCTAACGATATAAACAGACCAGCAGTTATCAAGTGTATTTGAAAGACTGTAACTTGCAAACTGCGATAGAAAGAGTTTGTAACCAATCTCCCTATTTAGACTTCATTACACAACGAATGTATCCGGACAGACGTGAGGAGAAAAATTGCAGCTCAAGCTTTTTTATGTACATTCGTGGTGAATTATCGGTGATCAGTCATGGTCACTGCAGGCTTAAAGGATTCGGTGTTCACTTGTGCATTACATCCTCCTTATCATGCCTGTTTGCCAGACAATTGTATGTTGAATCTTCGGCTTTGTATTAAACCCATTATTATCATGTTCGTTTTAAAGTTCCGTGCTTAAATGTTACAGGCAAATGAGTTTTATTTACTTGTTTTCCTTATTCTTAATGGTCTATATACTTTTATTGGTGACAGTGGGGCAGGTTAAGTTGATGTGAGGTCTTTGAAGTTGACACGAGAAGAAGGACAGCATTTCCTGAAAGATGGTGCATAAATAACTTTCAGTTTGTTCAACGACTTCATTAGCACTTCTGATCAATCGTATGCCCGCGCAGCTGTAGACATGGATGAAATTTGTCCTCTCCAATCCTCAAAGGAAGCTGTACCCGGAACAAGTACATGTAAGTATCAATTTGTATTATTTTTAATTAATGTTTGCTCATAATAGTTGTTTTAGATTTTATTGGGGATCTGAGTGGCCATCAAGGAGAGTCACAAGTAGTAATATGCACAAGGATTTGGAAGGGAAAGAGGTATTTCAAGTAAGATTTCCATATGTCCCCAACAGAAAAAAATTATTCAATTATTTAAAGGGACAGTATCATGAGCTGCACATCAGTGTGAAATTGATGTTTCATATTGGCTAAAATATTTGCTTTTAGAGGGTATTTTTAATGAAAATTTTTTAATTTTGTAGCCAAGGGAAAGGAGATTTATCAAAACTAAGTTTTTTCTAGGTCTGTTTGAGTTTTTCAAAAATAACTTAAAACGACGTGCCGCGTTTCTGGCCTGTCGGATCGCAGCGTGATCAAGACAAGTTCCTAAATTCACCAGTGCTAACCGACTCATGTAAGTAAATTTTTTTCTCCACTTACATCTCCACAGATTTCTAAGTTAAAAGCGCCATTTGAAAGCTAGCCGTGAATGTTAATTTCTCAGTACGTAATGATTTAGCGGCCACGATACATTAAACAGCTAAAAATCATGCTGTATTTCACCCTACTTTCCGTTGAATTATAACACGATCCATTTATCTTTCAACTTCACGGGGCTAACCAACTCCTGTAAAGAATTTTTTCTCCATAACGTCTTCGAAAATTGCTAAGTTAATTTACCCCATTTGAAAGCTAAGTTAGTGCAGATTCCGCAGTATGTTAAGATTTAGAGGCCAATTGATACAATAAATAGCCAAAAACGCATACCGTCCTAAACCAAAATTACCATAAAATTGCAACACAATCCATGCATCTTTCAAACGTTCGTTTATAAATAATTTTTTCCGTGTTCAATATGTCAGTAGCAAGCTAAGTAAACTTCTTAAGAAAATTATGATTTGGTGGTAAAGATGCACTGAGTAACTCAACTGGGCAAGGTACATTTACAGCGTAGTCTCCACTTGTCGACACCATTGTGAATTTCGCACATGAGATTGAGAATTGATTGTCGTCGGACGTTTTCAAATTCTGGATTGAAAGCTCGCACATGCGCAACTTATTGTTACTGTCCCTTTTAATGTATCTTTTGTTTATTTCTTTGTTTACCGGTACTGTATTTTCTTATTGAGGTTTTCTAATTATCTTGAGAGTTAAGCAAGATATCCCGCCATGCTAATAGGCCCTTATGCAGCGGAGATCACGTGACCCAATTTTCCCTGAAAACAATCTATATTACGGAGTATAACTTAAAGATTGCCAGAAATGGAAAGAGCGCATCGAAAATACCAAAATGGCCAAGTTTGAGGCCCCTGGGATTAAAGAGTAAGTTTATCCGACAGTTTGAATTTTCGAAAAATTTAGAGGATCTGTATGGAAAATGGTGCTGGAGAGCAAGGCCTTGCTCTCCAACAACTTTTTCCATACAAATCTTCTAACTTTTTAAAATTCAGACCGTCATAAAATCTCATGTTTTAATAACGGGCCCTCAAACTTGGCCATTTTGATAATTTCGACATGCTTTTTCCATTTCTGGCATTCTTTCAGTTATAAATTGTTTAAGCAAGCGACCGGAACGATGATCCTGCTGGTATACGTTGGATCAATAGTGATCTAATCGGCTTTACATATAAACTGAAGAATACAAAAGCAAAAACCGACACAACGTAGAATGATTTTTTGAAGGTGTACTATATTTCGGCTGGCCAGACCAGCCTTCTAACCGAGACTCTATCCGTAAGGCCAGGGAAGCTTTTTTGATTCAAAAAGGCAGAACAATTGATCCTAATGGTCTGAACATCCGCGAAGAATTGTTTCCATTTGTTTTCTTTTATTATGTTCTTTTATCATGTTATTTTATTTTACCGTATGCTTATCTTCAATTTACACTATCAATTACTTTTGCGTATTTCCGGTATCACGTAAATATCGGCTACATAAAAACACGCACCAATGTAAAATCTTCCATTGTACCTTAAGAAGGCTGGTCTGGCCAGCCGAAATATAGTACACCTTCAAAAAACCATTCTACGTTGTGTCGGATTTTGCTTTTGTATTCTTCATTTCAGTTATAGCCCATAATTTTATGAAAAATAGGTCATGTGATGGTTTAGCTGCAATTTAAGGGCCTATTATGTAAATCGGAAGATAGGAAATATCTAAACTAATGTGTTACAGTTAACATCGCTAGTTATCTGAAGGTTGAAACAATTTCTTGGTTTTTATTGTATTAATTGCTGGTTTTCAGTGTCAAGCAATTCAAAATAGATCAAAATAAAAATCAAAACCGGTCAATAGATAAAGTCCAGAATCTGGGAAATGAAAGAAGGTAAATGTGCAAAGACTCTCGCCAAAATTCTGGTAACAGCAATTTTTCTCCTGCGAGATATGCGGAGAAATTTTTTACCCAAATTTATAGAGATTTGTATGGAGACGCCATGCTGGTGTCCATCCGTATGGGCACCAGCATGGCGGCCGGAAACCAACAGAAACATCTGTCAGTGAGTTTTGCTACAAAAGCGTAAATGTATCCCTCGGGGAACTCTAAAACATTGAAATAATATTTTTTCTAAGACATGAACTGTTCAGATAGCCAAGTTCCCCCGAAATAAGTCACCTTTTTAACCATCATGGCAGCTCTCTAGGCCGTCATGTAAATGCCGCGTCACGCAAAACCTTAGAAATTCAAGCGTAGTGTATCACAAAACCAAGAACCCATTCGGAGCGAAAATTTGTATGAATATTAGTTTTCAGCTGCTCTTATACATCAATTAACTAAAATCTCAGAGAGATCAATAGTTTTGTAGTTCGAATTTTGGTGACGTGATGTGAAAACCAGCTATAGTTACGATGTATGTTGTTGCATGATGTGGATGTTGTTCAGCGTTTGGGTCAATACTTTAGCAAGCTAAGGTGTTATTGATATTAAAGCTACAGTAGGACTGATACTGGACAGGTTATAATTGAAGGTGAAAAAAGAAAATTCTTTATTTAGACTGACAAATTTCTCTTGGCTAAAAAGCTACCTCTCTGGAAGCCCACTATTAAGAGGCCCTGCGCCTAAGAAACGACCGATGATTTCCGGCTAAAAAATAAAATCGGCCGATTTTTATCTCCCAAGCAGAGGTTACCGAATACTATTTAAAAATGAATTTCTTTTGTTTCAGTTTCGCTTTAAACCAAAAATATCGAGCCACAAACTTTTTCCGTCTGATAGCAGCAAAATCAGGCCGAAAATAAGTCCCCGCAAAAAAACTGTTCAGAAATTACTATCGCAACGCAAAATAATGAGAAAACTACACAGTGTTGAAGAAAAAGGCCTTTTAATGCAATATCATTCGATAAACATCAAAAAACTGCCGAAGCGATTAAAAAATAAAGTTTCAAATAATGCATACTAAATTAGATGGAGCGTCGGAGCTGATTTTAAAATAATTATTTCTCAAAAGTTCAACGCTTTTGAAAGCAGTCACAGTGATGAATCAGACATTGGAGGGATATACATCACGTTTCTGGAAAAACATTTTTCGGCCAAGGTATATTGACTTTGTACAAAGCGTTCAAAGTTACCGTATTTACTGTTATCCTGCTACTTCGGCGAAGCACTTCTCTTTTGCCAATACGGCCGTGGATAGCGTGGTAAACGCCACTTTAAACCTTGCTAGGCATTCAAAGACCATCCTAAGTAGAAGGACGTAGAATTAAGAGAGAAAGGAAGATGAAAAATACGCAGAAAAAGAAAATAAAAACTCGAAATTACCATCTGCTAACGAAAGTTGAATCTGGAAAATGTCGTGGCGTGACAGCGGCCATTGACGTCATTTGTCACGTCAAGTCGTAAGAGCGTGGGAAAACGAGTCTGCAATGTCCTTCGCGTGGTCAGCGGCTAGGGATCCAGTCGTGACCCCATAACTCAGATCACGCTGCGGCCAAAACGGTGTGGCGGTTGGGAAAGTATTTCTTTTTCAGTGACCATCATTTGTGAAAAATAACATAACATTGTTCCACTAAACGTTTTCTGGCCGGGAAAAATTGTTTTCCTATTTGTGCGTTGCGATAGTAATTTCTGAACAGTTTTTTGCGGGGGCTTATTTTCGGCCTGATTTTGCTGCTATCAGACGGAAAAAGTTTGTGGCTCGATATTTTTGGTTTAAAGCGAAACTTAAACAAAAGAAATCCATTTTTAAATAGTATTCGGTAACCTCTGCTTGGGAGATAAAAATCGGCCGATTTTATTTTTTAGCCGGAAATCATCGGTCGTTTCTTAGGCGCAGGGCCTCTTAAGGTTACTTCGCACTTTCAAGGGCACAAAAAAGCGTTTTTTCTTTTATTTGACAAAATTTAGGTCAGTCAATTTATCTAAAGTTTACAAAACAAAAATAATAAAAATCTCAAAAAGAGACTGAGTTATTTAGGAAAAACGTATTTTCAAATAAAGTTAATAAACCAGGGAGGTGTCATAATCTCTTAAATGGACGAAACCGCCAAGGGAATTTTCGCGGCAAACGCTTATCTTGGAGCTCGTGATTCATGTTATTTGGTATTGTTTATATCGCGTATTTGTTCTTTTGCCTTAAGCTAATTTGCCCGTTTTAGTGTCTTTCTCTTCAGTGCGACAGCGAGATAGAAAACGTGTTGCAATGCGATGCTTTTCGCGGGAAATCCTGGTCCATTGTCATTGACACTAGGAGGTCCTGTTGTTCCAATGGTTTGCAGTTTAGAGATAATCTCCTGGCGTGGCTCGAGTTGTTTACGAACCTTTATGACCTAAAATCTCGCATTTGGAATTCATCCACTTTGAGCAAATTTATAGGGTATGCAGATTTGATGGATTTTCGTGAAATTTCGCCAGAACATTTTAGGGATAATGACAAACAAAAGTGTGTCGGGAAATTTGGATATTTAACATATTTTTCCCGTGGCGTCCATTTACGCAACGCGTCTCGCGTATTTTTAGCTACTCCAACTTAAGATGCAGACATCTAGACAGCCAATCAGAATATCGAAACAGCTCGACACACTTTTGTTGATTGATGCCTTGTGAACTGTGCAGCCATTTTGCTCGAGTGGCGGCATCCGATAACCGATAAATTCAATAGCAGAACCCTCGGTCGTTTCACACCTTACCGACTCCTGACACTTCCTTTAAAAAAAATTCCTTAAATTGTATTTTTATTGTGAACTACATCTAGTAAGCTTTCTTCTGATTTATAGTTGTTGGGGTTTTATTGAAACTGGCGCACGTACAAATTTTTTCCCGAAGGACACCCGCAAAGGTGGAAAGTAACCTTAATATAACATAAACATACATTAATTTATAAACAAGTAAACAAAAGAAGATACAAACTTGTTAAAATGTAAGTACATAATAAAGTGATTTAATTTACAACAAAAATATAACATTGCAGTCAGTAATAGAAGTAAACTCAATAAATCTAAGAGAAAGTGAAATCAATTTTTGAAGTTTCTCCTTTGGCTGACTCATGGTTTTGTTTTGGTTGTTTCGCTTGTTTCGGTCATTTCGTTTTGGTAAATGTTTCGGTGCTTTCATCTGGGAGGTTGTGATTTGTTGTTTTCAACTTGGTCTTAGAGGAGAAGCATATTTCACAAGTCACTAGTTTTGATGGAAATGTATACATATATAAAAATAAACAGTAACTTTTACCTAGTAGTTTTAAAGTTGTGATAGCTTTAATGGTACTGTTTGTTGTCATCATGACAACCAATTCTGACATCACTAAGATTTTGTTTTCTTTTTCAGCAAAATATATATAAGTTAAATCTGTAAACACGCTGGGGTGCTACATGTATGATAAAAATTAATCTTACTTAAGATAGGTCAAAGCCCAAATGTTGCTAGAATCGTGAGCAACAACGTAACAACAGCTCAGTAATTAATTGAACAATTATTCGTCTTTGTAGTAAGAGATGGCACACCCACAGATGATGAATTAGAAGAACTGGCCAATGAAATTGTAGAATGGAAAAAGCTTGGGCGTCGCCTTAAGGTCAGTGAGCCAAAGCTTGCAGAAATATCTCAAGCTCATGACCAACTGTCCGAAAAGGCATATCACATGTTAATGTACTGGAAACAAGGAAAAGGTTGTTCTGCAACCTACAAGACTTTGTGCGATGCATTGAAACACAAACTTGTACAGCGCCAAGACTTGGCAGAGCGGTTTTGTTACATTAATGGTAAGTATTTTCTACTAATTGCTGTTACAATTAGAGTCTGATGACGTACTCCAGATCAAGCAGGCTGGATGGGGTTATTGTCATGTTCTTAGGCAACAAAATTTACTCCTGCAGCACCTCTCTTCATCTAGGTGTTAATTGACAGGGTAATGCCAGGCACTGATAAACAATTTTTTGTATGTCACTTGTCAAGTTTCTCTTAAGGTAACTATTTTTAGTGACAACTTAATTTAAAGGAATTTATCAGTTGCATGAAAATTTAGTAGTTCAAGTCAAGAAGTCACTGACTTGCAGTGTAATATGCCTATAAGTCTCACAGGCATGAGATTGTTAACTTGTGAGTGCCAGGATTTTTGAAGATAACTTAAGTATTTCTCAAGATGTCCAAATAATTGGACAGCTGTTGTGGTTCTCGTTCGGTTCAGGGTTGTGTATGTGTAACTTTCTATTAAGAGGATAAAGGATGGATTAAGTTATTCGAGTTATCGCTTTGGTTCTATATTACACTTATGAGCCCCACTGTTTTGCTGGTTTTTTTGGGACGGAGTGGTTATCAATCTGCTTATAGAAAATGTTACCTGACCAGTGACAGTAGTTGTTTGTTTGGGATCACCATCGCCCTGAAGTAAGTCAAAACTAAAAACTGTTGTTGTGACAGAAATTTCTTTGACTTATAAAAGATCTTCTATCTTCTGCTTTTCGGTTTTCCTTTTACCAAATTATTTTCATATATATACATATAAAAATGTCAGGAGGCTTGAAAGACTTCCTAACGTTTGGTGCGAAACGACAAAAGAAAAAACGGTCTTAAAAGTTTCGATCTTTGTTTTGCAAATTAAGGCTGTGTTGCACTGTTCTTTATAGTGAAGGTTACCTAAGATTTTCAACTGAAACTGGCAATATTCTGCTCTTTCTCCCTGAAAACTAGAACCTCAATTTGTGAAATCAGAAACATATCAGAAAATTTCTTTAACAAAATTTAAAAAAACTAGTGATAGATATTTCTCTTGTAAATGTCCCAAGATAGATAATGTTGAATGTTTCTTGAATATGGAAAATATCGAGATAGAAATTAACAGATATATTACAAAAATTATAAATTAAAAATTAGTTCCCGTTTCCTTCTTTTATCTATGTCATATTGATTGTTTGCATTTTTGCCTTAATTTAAGAAATAGATCGGTTTTAGGCCGCCTTATTTTATCTGTCTGGACAGAAAAGTTACTTGAAGTAGCTTCTATTTGATTACTTCTAGGTGGTTTTGATTCAGCTGAGATTATCGACGCAATTCGCCAACTGTACATAGGCCGCGAGGGATGGCTCGCACCGTTTCCTTGGTGTGAAGAGTTTCACTTTCATCTTGATAGTATTTTTACCAGACTCAAAGTGGTCAGCAGGAAAAAAACAAGAGGAACAGTGACAGACAGCATCGTCAACATGTCTGGGATCTTTAAACCCCATGAAGAATGTCCACAACCAAGAACAGTGTTAATTGAAGGAAAGCCTGGCATGGGGAAAACCACTTACTGCAAGAAGATGGTATATGACTGGGCTACAGGAAAACAAGAAGCAGAAGATTACTTTCCAAGGTTCGAAACAGTGTTGTTGCTGAAGTGTCGTGATATGAAGTCTAACCTATGGGAGGCCATTGATGATCAACTTCTCCCTCGAGATTTTGAAAAAGACGTTAGAGAGAGATTCTTCAACTTCATCCGCCAGAATCAGTCCAACGTTTTGCTTGTACTTGATGGATTGGATGAGGTTCCCACTAGTAAATTGCCAGTGTTCAAAGAAATCATTCAGGGTCGCAGAGAACTTCCAAAGTGTCGCGTGGTTGCTACGGCACGGCACCGGGCTGGGATTAAGTTACGAATACACTGTGACACCCTGCTGCAAATTGAAGGATTTACCGACGAAGACGCAAGAGAGTTTATCCTCAAGTACTTTAAAAACACGAAGAATTTGGCCGAGAAGCTCCTGTCCAAGTTAAGAGTAGATAGGGACCTGAGAGACATGGCGGCAAATCCTCTTAACACTGTGCTCCTTTGCCTCATTTGTGAAGAATATCAAGGCATTTTCCCAGAAAGTAGGACCCAACTGTACGAGGAAATCATACAATGTATCCTTAGAAGATACAGAAACAAGAAAGGATTACCAGAAACCAATGAGGACCTCGTCCAAGTATACGACGCTCAACTGAAACATCTTGGCCAGATAGCTTTGAATGGTTTGCTTGAAGACAACTTGGACTTTGAGGAAAGTGAGCTTAAAAGTCATACAGATGAATTACCTGGATTCGGGTTTTTGTCAGTTCAGACCGGAGGCAGTAAACTAAGACCCCGTCGACAGTACAGTTTTCTACACAAGAGTTTTCAAGAATGCTTCGCGGCAATCTATCTGTGTAGTCAGCTTCTCAATAAAGAAATCAGTGTCGACGAGTTAGCTGCTGATAGAAGATACATTGAAGAGCTTCAAGAGGTGCTTTCATTTACATGTGGTATGGTAGCGGCACGTTGCGAGGAAACAGCAGAAGCCCTTATCAAGAGTATAACGGTTCAAGTGAATGACGAAGAATGCTTTGTTACCTTGCTTTTGTTCATTTCCGAATGTAGAAGAGAAGACAGCAGTTTTCATCTTAAACTGGCACGTGTTTCCGGCTCAGTTCTCAAACTTGAACGTCTTGATCTCTACGCTGAATTGCCTACTGACGATGACGCTGGTCTTATAGCTGAAGCACTCAAAGTAAATTCAACGCTGACAGTGTTGAATTTGCATGGCAATGGCATTGGTGATCAAGGTGCTACTGGTCTTGCTGAAGCACTCAAAGAAAATTCAACGCTGACAGTGTTGAATTTGGATGGCAATGGCATTAGTGATCAAGGTGCTACTGGTCTTGCTGAAGCACTCAAAGTAAATTCAACGCTGACAGTGTTGAATTTGGATGACAATGGCATTGGTAATCAAGGTGCTACTGGTCTTGCTGAAGCACTCAAAGGAAATTCAACGCTGACAGTGTTGACGTTGGATCGCAATGGCATTGGTGATCAAGGTGCTACTGGTCTTGCTGAAGCACTCAAAGTAAATTCAACGCTGACAAAGTTGAATTTGGCTGACAATGGCATTGGTGATCAAGGTGCTACTGGTCTTGCTGAAGCACTCAAAGTAAATTCAACGCTGACAGTGTTGTATTTGTCTTACAATCCCATTGAACTCATTGAACTCCTCCACTTGCGACATGATCGTCGTTTCATCACTTTTTAAACAATCGTCATATGATGAAGACTTCTTTGTTGTTCTGAGTGAAAACAGCTATGGCTGTCTTTTTTAATCAAGTTTTTTTTACGTATTATAACTGATGTAAATAGATGGGTTGTTTTCATTATCGGGTTTTTTTCTGATGTGTACTGCATTACTGATAATTTCATTTCAAGTTCTTTTTGATTGTCATTGTCCAATGTTATACGAGTCCGTCGTATTTTTTCTATCAGTATATATCACCTCTTTATCTTAAGTGACGTCGGAACTGTATAATAAAAAGAATTCTACTACGTTCAAGACTTTGAAAGCATGTCATATTGATTGTATCGTCAAGTGAATATTTTATGCGCCATGAATGGATATGTGTGGGCATTGCTTCATTATGTCACGAATTATATGGTAAATATTTCCAGCGAATGAGATTAAGGTGATGGATTCCTTGGCTGTCGTGTGCTCTTATTGGGTGAGATCACGATCGGGAAAACATAACAATTTTCCTGGACAATTCTGTCCAAGGTGGAAAGGCGCAGTGAGGTCAACCCTATGTGAAGTACCAAAGAAACACATAAAAAGGATCTGGATTACAAAGAACAAGCTACAAGTAGCCCTGAAACCAAAGGAGCTAGGAGAGAAGACTTCCCAATCCTTCTGTCACACCGTCTAAAAGGGTCGTGATAGCCTGGGTGCGTATTGATAATCGGTTCTCTGCGACGGTGGAATTCGGCGGTAACACAATTAAATTGTCAGATCTCAAGGAACTAATGGTTCAGGGAGTTCGCATGGCGCGCCATTCAATCAAGAGGGTTATAAGGGAGCTGTGAAATATCTTACGCAAGAAGTACGGCCATTCAGACTCCTGAAAGTAGTGGAAACTTATCTAATCAATCTTCTCGAGAGGCCGGCAATAATGGAGAGAAACGTGGCCTTATGAAACTGGTCTTATAAAACGCTATTATGTTATTGTAGAGTAGTTTCGTCGATGCAAGCTCGGATCTTGTGATTAGCGTCCGTGGCCCTTCGCGGAATTTACTGGAAGGTGAACGTAAGTGGACAGATACAAATGCGATGGTTAAAGCAGGTGACAAAAGTAACGGCCCTTAGCGTTCTACACTTCCAAATGATCGTAATTTCACTGGCAGGATCAACTTGTCAACGATTGCATCTATTTGTTAGCACCGGGGACATGTTTCTTCAGACTGTGATCAAGTTTCTACTCGTGCTGAACGTAAGGCATTTCTGGCAGGCAAAAAGGTTGTGTTTTAAGTGGGTAGTGGGTCAGCATGGCGTTAACAAATGTCCTAGCAAGTTCTCGTGTCGCGTGTGTCGTGGCACACATCATACTTCCCTTTACCATCAATCCTAGGAACCTTCATCCGCTAGTCATGGTTGACGTCAATGGTCAGAAAAGTCCGTGCTCTCCTCTGGGGCGGGGTGAGTCACTCTTTAGTGCCGTCCAGGTTGATCTCACTCAGTTGCGCGCAGTCAAAAACATAACGCGTGGCGTGGCTCAGAACACGAACGCTACTGGAGTACGACTTGTGCTTGCGAGCGATTAGAAGAGACTTCGCGTTGAGCACGCCTGCCAGGGAAATTGACAGAAAAGAGATAATTATTGATGCTAGACAACCCTCATTATGTAGAGCGATCGCGAATTGCCAAGATATCTCAACTGTTAGGAGTCAAGTCAGGAGATCAGTCATTGGAAAACCTTCTACCGGTGTCACATCATCCTACGTGCAAAAGGTACGCGCAGATCCCTACACGAAGCGCGCGCTGCGCGTCGTAAAGAACCTGTGTCTGAATTTACCTGTTTGGTTGGACTCTTATTGCACCAAGATCAAAACTGATATGGCTGCTGGCTTTCTCGCGGTGAATTCGACCAACAATTAGGGGGGTTCAGGGGTTGGCAGATACTCTTGCTTGTGATCATCAAGGAGTCCACAGAGAGTTTCGCTAGCAACTGGCCCGACATCGTGAGGAAGGCTGGTATGCAACTGGATTGCCCTGAAACTGGGATCATCCACCTTTACCCGCTAATAAAGAAGGCTGTCTGCATCGATTGCACTAGCTTTCAAGTGTTCAAATTAGGCAGCATGGAAAAGCTATCAGGATGCGACGAAATAATCAGTGACCAGCTTGATGAAGACGTGGTTGAGTCGACAGCCCACCGAGAGAGTTCTACATGCCCTTTTGAGCTCTCATCAGGGAAACTGCAGAGCCTGCTGAGATGTGTGTAGTCTATGACTGCTCTATGCGGGAGGAAAGCAAACGCCTTCTCTGAAGGATTGCCTTGAGCCTGGACTCGCCCTCAAGAACAAAATCCACGACGTCTCGGTTCTTGCTAGATTTCATTCGGTTGCGTTTACTGCTGACATGAAAAGACATTCCTGCGAGCGCACGTTATGGAGGGTAAGCCTGATGTTCTGCGATAAACTGGTTGTGGGTTTTGCACTCCACAGAATTCGAAATACACATCTTGAGGTTCACCAGAGCACTTTCTGGTCTCACTCCTTCTCCTTTTTTGCTAAGAGGTGCAATTTTCTCTAGTGGCATTTTTGTAGTTGCATAAATAGCAATCTTAAGCACTGGAGCTGGAAGAAAACACTCAAGAGGATTCTAGCAACAAGCATGACACCTCCACTAAGTAGCCGCTAGGCACTGATGCTCCCAGAGACGGGAGTTTTTGGCCTTAACAACGCCAGGTAGTCTGTAAAGGTGTTCCATTCGTTTCCTCAGGAAAATGCTGAGCTGATAAAAAGGAGAATTGTCGCACCTATGAATCCCTCGGTCTGGTTTGCCACACATGTCTACAGGGAACTTCTTCTCTTGAAATGCTTGTGAACTTAAACAGACGGGACGCTCCCCTACCTCATGAGCTTTTAGCAAAATGAAGCGATGGGAGACTGAACTGCTCGTAAACATGGTGGTAAGGCGCATGGTAGCGTCCTATCAGCACAGTAGAACTCAATGTCTTCGGAGACGCAAATGGGTGTGATAACGCCGCGGCAGTTTACCCCTTTATTTATCAAGATTCTTGAAAAACATATGGCATGGTGATTTGCAAAAAGCCGTGAAGACTCAAAATAACCTGGAGAAGAACTGCAGGAAAAGAGCGGGCGTAAACTCCTCTCTGTTGGAGTGAGTGTTAAAAGAAGGCATAGGACCGGACAAGCTGGAGGAATACTGTGCAGGCTTTATACATGACATGGCGCGAAAAGGACAGGTAATGATGACCGCTTAAGCACGTCTTGCCACACAGCGTTTGACAACACCAAGCCGGTGACTCGAACTGTTTGCAGAACACATGGCTGTAAGGTAGAGTCTGCATACGAGCCAAGTGGCCCATCAGGCCGGAGGTTATCCCGGCTTCTGTAGCACAAAGCGCCTAGACTGGTTCTACTCCCCTTGGATAAGATGCTAGTCCATCACAGGGTTACCCAAGTATTAAATTCGCCGGTACCCATTTATATACCTGGGTAGAGAGAGGCACTGTGAGCGTAAAGTGTCTTGCCCAAGAACACGACGCAATGCACCCGGTCAGGGTTGGATGCTAAAGACGAGCACACTAACTTTAAGGCCACCGTATACGCATGACATGGCGCGAAAAGAACAGGTAATAATGACCACAAAAGCACGTCTTGCGCGCGAGGAAAATCAAGGAACATACGATCGATGAGTGGAGACATGTACTTTCTCATCAGAATACTGCTTATCTCAGCAGGCGCTGGGGTTCCGTTCCGTTCTGGTTCCGTAACCGATGCAGCATTTTGGTTGAGTAGACCCGAGTGGCTACTGCAACGATGCGTGTCGGGCAAACCCTGTGACTACAACCAGTAGAGAATGCGAAGTCGAGTCCAAAATAGTACGCGAGGTGATAGCAGCCGCTACGGTGGACTGGCAACCGGATGAATATGACCATTCACTTGAACGGCATGATCTACGAAAGGCCCTTCGAGTCTGCGCCTGGATCGCATGGTTTATACATAATTCCCGCCAAGTGCTGTGGAAACGCTGGACTTGTGAGTACGCCACAACTGTATCGGAGTCTGCTGGCCAAAAACCCTGAGGATCGGTGATGTAGTTAATCTGTGTGAAGATGAAAGCAATCGTGGCAAGTGGCTGATAGGGATGGCAGCGCACCTGTTCAATGGTCGTGATGGAGTCGTGTGTTCAGTGAAACCCCGTACAGAGAAATCTTTCTTTGAAAGACCCGTCCAGCCCATCTGCCGCTAAAGCTATCGTGCAACAGTCCCACAAGAACTCAGCAGTGATCAGATCTGAACCCGGACACACCGCCCTCCGACCGAGATAAGACGCACGCCGAAGTTGCTGGTTGACTGCGCATCCAGAATGGTATGCGGGATGAAGAGAGGTAGGAATTTAATTTATGCTCATGGAAATTGATTTAACTTTTATTATAGGAATACCAAGTGTCTTTTTTCGGGCTATCGTTTGATATTGTGATTAAGTGTTCTAAACGACATCCGTTTCTTGCAGAAATCACGTGGGGGAGGGTGTCGGGATTGGACAAAGGACCTCGTTTACGTTTAAGAGCGTGACATCCCAGTGATTGTCTTGTCAAGAAACTTTTGATTTTTTTTTTATTCTAACAGTGCGTGATGAGCGGTCAAGAGAAAATGTGTGTAGGCATTGGTTCATTTTGTCACATATTATTTTATAAACATTTTCAGCGATAGAGGTTTTCTCTATTTAAGGCGTGCGAGATCATTATAAGGCTGCTGGATTGCTTAGCTGTGCCATTATTGTGAGAGATTACGCGCGGTTGTGCTTCTCAAGGAATGAAATCAAGAAACTATGGGTCTGTCCTATTTTCCCACAGTTGAATGACTGAGAATTAAAGTTGTCATGCCCTGAAAGCTTGAGAAAATTCAATTTTTTTTTAGAGGGAGAGGGGGTGCTATAATCAGAAAATGGAAAAGAGGCTTTTTTGGACATTGCTGTGAAGACGTGGATGTCACTCTATTGGCAAAACAAATGTTATACTTCCTTCCTACCCCTATCCCTCCCCCATCATCAATATCGTTTAGCTTCGGTAAACATGGATGACATGGATGAGTAAAACAAACCAACATTGTGTGTGGTTGGGAGGGGAGGGGTATATTTTTGAGATTTGCATATTTCAGTTATTATCTCATAGAAGCAGAGAAGACAAGCGTTATTACTCAGTGGCCTGCCCTGCGCACAAGTCTACTAAGGCAGAAGATTATCAACCCAAATATGGCGTTTACCACCCTCCTTGCTTCAAGGCTAGATGACGTCAGGGACTGTCTTATTTTACTGGACTTGATTCTCACTTTGTCTCCCTCAGCAGCAAAGTATGAGAGAGGATCACTTAATGAGTAATCTGCGAACAACTTTGATTCAGAGCACTCTGTGAGAAGACGCTCTTTAGACAGCACATGAAAGCGTACAATCCAAACTAAGCCATCAGTAACTAGTGTTGTGGAGCGAAGACAAAGAGGCAAATTCTGTAGATGTTCATATTGACTTTTAACAATCTGAAACTTTCAGTAGATTTGTCCTAAGGAACTCTATCATGTTAGCAGTGCAAGCAAAGAACTGAAATGTTTTTCTAGCTCTACTGTTCGGTTGTTTTTGTTGAAACTATTGATCTTGAATGCCTTCGTGATATCAAATTACTGTGTTTTACATCACAAGGTTAGGCCGTACGTACCACTGGGCATTCCGGGATTGAGTTAGTGAGTGACATCACAAGGTTACTGTATTTAGAATTCTCGTTTTGATCTAATTCAAGAGAAGTTAAGTCGACATTTTCTGTAGTCAAATTACCTTCGATTAAGTTGTAACTGCAACTTCTAATGTTCCCGTGTAAAATCGAGCGTTTCTGTTACAATTTTTAGGGTTGAAGTTGTAAAGAAATTCATATTCAAGTGCAAATTATTACAAAGAATTGTAGTTCATATATTTGCCTGGTATCTTTAATTGTGTATTGTTCATAACTTAATAAGTTTGTATGTATTTTACCAGCAAATTTAATGCTTTGGGCATAGTTGATAGAGGGGCCTGGTTATGAAGCCCGGCAAACATGAAAGGAGCAAACAAAGACGCCAATATTTATGTTGGAAGGTCCACGACCGTGCACAATCTTTTGTTTTCTGCTCATGCACTATGCATGAATTACGTAACCAACACGTTTCTATTGGTTAGTTCCTCAGTACGGAGTAAACAACTATTGTGTTTTGTGCACCGTCAAGGCCAAAAAAGGCGAACAAAAACATACAACAAAAACCTTTGTCGGGTTACATAACCATTCCCCTCTATTAACTATGCTTTGGGTAACCCCTTAGAGGACTCGTGTCCCATCCAGGGTGGGGTGGGGAAATACTCTTAATCACTTCATGAAACTGGGGATATGCGCCGACCTGATGGCCTCTGGATGCTAACGCAGAAAGTGAAGAGAAGGTGCCTTTATTTCATCCAATCAGAAGCAATCGTAAATTGGCTCTCGCGCGTTTTCCCGCGCTAGGCACGTGTTGCATAATTTACGCACTTGTTGAATTATGAACGAAGATTCATAGAGCCACTTACCATTTAATAGTTCTTGTAGGAACAGTACCTCGTTGCCGAGATAACTTAATTGTTTCTAAATGAATTTATCAAAACATGAGGCAAAGTGCTCACTCAGAAGACTCGGGCTTGTGATGTAATTGTGAAATAGGAACACACGTGGAAGTTTAGAAGAACAAGAGTGAACAACGGATTTTTTCCCCACATCTGTTTCGAGTTCTCCGTAACTCTCCCAAGGATTTTAATTGTTAAGATGTAAATTTTCTTATCTGCGCTGGCCATTAAACAAGCTCCCGAAAATTGAGGCAGAAAAAAATTCGGCGAGCTAAGCCACCCCAGGGTGTCCAAGTTTTTCCTTTAATGGGCTTTTCATCCCCAGACCGCTCGCACTAGCCCCTGCTCGACTCGCTCCGTGCGCGTGTTTCTTTATTTGCGCTTTTCCACCAGTCGACATCGTATTAAAAGCAGGAACTGAAATAATGAAAGATGTTTTAAAAAGGTACTCGCAGTTGTGATTTAACATCCAACACTGTAGCGCAACATTCACTGATAGCATGAGCAGTGATAGAAATGTAGACACCCGAAAAATTATTTTTCAAAAAAGGAAGTATTCTTTACAAGAGTTCAAGTGATCGAATACCATAACGCGCTGGGAAAGAGCCATTTCTGAAAAGTTTTAACGATATAGACGAAATCATTCCAATAAAGCGCGCTCTATGAACGATTTTTTTTTTTTTTTTTTTTTTTTTTTGCGAACGTTACTGGAAACTGTTATTAGAGATCTTTCTTTCCATTGGACGCCTGAGCTAGTCAAGCTCCAATTTGGTAAACAAAAAGATAGGACATACTGAGAACCAATCAGGTTCGAGAATTTGGTTTTATTCAAATTACTTAAGCTATTATTTTATTGCAAGTCCTCTAAGACACAGCATAGTCCATCAATGGAGGGTTTTTTCTAAACAAGAAGCAAACATCTGCAAAGAATACAGATAAGGTAAGAGCTTTTAGGTCCATAGTCGACCTTTCAGACGCACACCATCCCAACTTTCAAAACTCGATAACTGTCTGTTCGGTCAGGCTGAGTTGAAGATACTAGAGATAGTAGAGTCTTCAAAAACGTTTGCTTGACTGATATCTGTGTTACCATGGCAATGAAAACAAGGTGTTTACAAATGAGCAATTTTCTCGACCTCTACAATTAGGGACAAAAGTGTTGAGAAATGTTTGCTAATTGAAATTTTCTCGATCAGAGATTCGTACTTCCCGTGATAGAAAAAAAAATCTTTTGTACGTCAATAGCCACCCCTCCCCCCCCCCCCTCCCCCAACCCCACATGCCCAATCAATGTTGAAACAGGCTTTACCGATGCTCTTACTAGGTAACAACATTGGAAGCAAGGACTGAAGGGGTGAA
Organism: Orbicella faveolata; assembly: GCF_042242905.1. NCBI lineage: Eukaryota > Metazoa > Cnidaria > Anthozoa > Scleractinia > Merulinidae > Orbicella > Orbicella faveolata. Next base: position 27,732,884 of record NW_028301553.1, read on the forward strand.
AGATGAGAAGTGTAAAAAGGACAAATTACACTTGAAATGAGAAGTACACGAGAATAGGGTTGGTACCGGCTACGTCAACTTCGCCTGCAGTTCGCCCTCTTAAATGGTTAGTGCCCCCTAATTATTCGAAACATAACTTCCTTTTCCAATCATCGACAGACTCTCAAAGAATGAACAAAAACAAAGTTTTGGGAAGTTCAAAATTTCCCAATTTTTCTACCCACGCGGCATCACTGTCAAGTCACTGGAAGTTCGGTGGCTAAATGATTGTCTCATGGTTAGTGCGCAGGACTCCGGATCGAGCGGTTCGGGTTCAAGCCGTAGCCATTGTGTTGTGTTCTTGGGGGAGGCACTTCACTCTCACAGCGCCTATCTCCACCCACGGGTTTAAATGGGTACCAGTCAATTCAATGCTGGGGGTAACCCTGCGATGGACTTGCATTCCATCTATGGGGGAGAAGAAATATTCCTAGTCGCTTCATTCTACAGAAACCGGAGATAAGTACTGGCCTGATTGACCACTTGGCTCGTATGCAGACTTTACCCGTACTTTAAGTAACGTTACCGGTTGAATAGATTTGCCTTGTAGACCCAGGAACACAATTTTTGGCGGAGTAAGTTGCATATCAGCGTTTTATTTGTGATATTTTTGACTGGCAGACTTTGGAGCCATATTCAAGAACGAAGACCACTTTTTTCAGAGTAAGGGTGGTCTTTCGGACATTGTATCTCCGCACCGAATTCCCTGACGCCCATATTTGTTTACATTTCTAACAAGAGTAACTCAATCACCGTGTGGTGTCTTGGAAGATTTTCGCGCAAACGCTCTTGAACAAGTACTAAACTTTAGCTCTCTTTAAACTGAGAACATAACCGTTTTATTACGTTAGATTGGTAAAAATACGACAGCCGATTTAGCTACTAGAAAGTGGCATCCATTGAAAGACTACTACACTTTCGTAACTTTACGTTAGTCATTACTTTGAACTTGAAATTACGTAAAAGTCAAACAAAACTTCCCATGGTCGAGCCATGATTGAAAAACGATCTTGTGGGTGAAAACGGGTTTGTCATTGAACCAAAAGAAAGCTGGCTGCTTGAAAAAGGCTCTAAACCAAATGGAGCCTGTCCCTGGAATGCAATCCCAGGCGCTGAGTTTGATCCCAATGAGAAACTTGAGCCAGCATTACTGACTGCATAAAACGAAGATGTAATACTGTCCACCGAATGTTTTAGAAAGCTGGTAGATGGAACAGAAACATTGTTTGTTGAATTTACAGCTTGCCCTGTTCCTTGCTGTGGTGTTACGCCATCTGTTTGCCGTCTGGCGGAGTTATGAGTTACGAATGTGAACTGCGAAGCTGCAGAATTTGGCGGGGACATTCTGTAAGCACTGTTTCCTGTAGGCCCGCTAAAGAGCATCGCTGACTGACTACTGGGGGCAGTTGCCTTCTGTTCTACAAGAGCTGGCATGGCTGCAAGTGCGCGCAATGGGTTGTTTGTGCTGGCATCATGGCTGACATTCGACTTAACAGAGTGAAGTAAGTTTGGATTCACAGACACCATAGCGGTGCTGTTGTAGTTTGCATCTGAGCGCGACGAGATGAGATTATCAATGGCATAGGAAAGACTTGAGTTCAAATCACTAGAGCCGATTAGAGACTCGGCAGAGAAATCCGAGTAAGTAGTCCTGGATGGCCGTGTTTGAAGTTGGGATTCCTGTGTCATAACTGAATCTCCCATCAGTTCGTTTCCTCCAATCAGCGCCTCTGCCGAGTAATTCGAAAAACTCTGAGCATGGCCTTGTTCACTGGGTGTACTGTGAATTGACGGGGCCACAGCCATTGTTAAACTGCTCTGTTGGTTGGGATTGCTGTCAGAATTAACAGATGCGGTCGTTATGTGTGGAATGTTCGGCAGAACCACTTCACTTGAGGCAAGCAGAGATTCGGCAGAGAAGCTAAGGCTGCCAGAGCCAAGCTGCGAAACTTGTTGGTGTTGCTGCAAATCTGACGTTTGTGTTTGCTCCATGCTCTGAGGTAAACCAGCTAAAGATGCAATACTGTGAGAAAGGCGTGGTATCTGGCCAGCCTGACTCATTCCTATACTAGAAACTTGTACAGTTGGTTTACCACAATCTACTCGAGTTGGCATGGTATTAGCTGGAACTGACACCTGAGTGGTAATACCTGGGATCAGAGAATTGACGTTAAAAGTTTGTATTGTCATTATCTCCGGTTGAGGCTGACAAATACTCATATTTCCTGGTGGTTCCTGGGAACCGCAAGTGCTCGCTCTCTTTGCCATCCTGGTGTTGTCTCTCACAGTTAAGTGTGCTGCTCCACGTTTGTTTGAGGCCGAGGTCGCTTTATTTTCTAACAAAGGTTTGTTTTGGGAATTTCTATTCGTGCTTTGAGTTCGGCTTGTATTAACCGCCGATTTTTTCTGACCCTTGTTGGCAGACCCTCCTTTTTTCGCTTTACAACCCCCTTGGTTTTTGCTCGCATCTGTCGACGCCTTTGGACGAGGAGTACTCTCGTTGTTCTGACTAATTTTGGACACAGTTATACTCTGGTTTGGAGTAGCAGTCACATAGAATGCCGGCAAGCTGGTGCTCTGTGTCACAACAGTGTTGCTGACTCCAGCTGCAGCGTGTTGATTTCCCAGGCTGTTTGGCACTGGCACAGCGACAAGAGGAGTTGACATCTGAACTGCACTGGGAACAGCAGCACATGAGCTAATCACAGCTGGTTGGAGGTTCAGGATAGTGGCAGAGTTATGCCCCGTTGCAGGAGCAACAAGTGGGACAGCATTCACCAGACTTATTGGCGAAATTGATGTACCAGGTTGTAGTACAACTTTCATGATGGCTGCTACACTGTGTCTTGAGTAGCCTGCTTGAGACTGCAACACTTGAGAAGCAGAGCTGACTGGCGTGCTAACAGTCTGCAACGGCTGCTGTGTTACAGAGCAGGGCAGCTTATTTCCAAACTGTACAACAGGGGGATTAAAGGATGGATTAGGATTCGACAAACTGCTAATGTTTCCCTGTGGCTGGTTTAATTCAAGTTGGCCAAGGTTGTTTGCACTATTCTGCACGACAGATGTTGTTGGAAGTTGAACAGTTGGACATGTTGTAACTGGAGTAAAAACAGACGCTGTGCTACTTGCTGCAGAAATCGGATTAGTTGTTATAATAAAAGGGGCTACATAAGCAATTGATTCTCTCTTCGATTGCTCCTTCGCGACAGAAGCCGAAGTGATTCGCAAATGATTAAGCACAGCAGTGGTTGCAGTAGTAGGCTGAGTCGTATTACTGATCACTGTTGTTTGGCTGGTAACCTGTGGTGGTCTTGACGCAGTTGTCACTGCTGCAGTTTGTGATACCCTTGATTTTGGGACCTCTGTTGTCGTCATAGCAATAGCATCATCAGCTGTATCTGTGGCGACTGTCCCAGATGAGGTAGAATCTGTTGTTGTTGCTGTTGTTGTTGTTGTGGGGATCTTTCTTGGAATAGCTATGCTATTTTTCTTTAATAAATCTCTCAACAGCTTGTTTTCTTCAGTAGTCGTTCCAAGTCGAGTTTTTAATAGCTGAACTTCTTGAGCTAGAAGAGAAAAAAAAATATGAGATAACAATAAACCACATCACAGGCAAAGATGACCGAGACGTTTGGGCTCAATGGACATGTGGGGGTGCTTACAAGAGGAATGCAGGAGGCATGATGGTCTCATGGTTAGTGCGTTTGTCTCCAAATCGAGCGATCCGGGTTTGAGCCCGGCCGGGAACATTGCATTGTGTTCTTGGGCAAGACACTTTACTCTCACAGCGCCTCCCTCCACCCAGGTGTATAAATGGGTACCAGCGTATTTAATGCTGGTGGTGACTAGCATCCCATCCAGGGAGGAGTGGAAATAGTCTTAGTCGCTTCATGCTAAAGAACTCAGGAGAAGCTGTGGTATACAGACGTAAGCTTAGAAAGATAATTATTGGAAACAGTGGCCGCGACGAATATTTTAAGGAAAGGCACTATACAACTTCAAGGAGAGATTGGAAGTTCGGCGACGTTTCTTCTGGGTGCAAGAACTCGCTTCTGGAGAGTTATACGCTTCTACAATCGTTTGCTTCACTGGACACTTCATGGGGCTGACTACCATGACGTTATCTTCGGGTTATTCAAAATTCTTCTTGGAAAATTTTAAATGCAATTTAACGTTGATTCAGTCGAATTGCGACATAAAATGGATGTTCCGAGCTCGTATTCGGGATATTTGAGTTTGAAAACTAGCATCTTGACGAATTTTCACCAAAGAAAAAACTCACGGAAAGCTTGCGTTGTGTAACATTCGAGTGGTTTCCAGTGCTGAAGTCGTAAACATCGATGTTTTTCAATTGGGTAACTCAGCAGTATTCGTGCGTGCGCGAGCGCCCTTATATTAGTTCCACAACAGCATAACGAAGTCAGTCCTACGGACGTGTGTCAATTATTACAGTATTATTTTATGAGTGCGATGATCATACGTTGATCAACATTAACGTACACTTTTATCAAACTAAATAAGGTCGTATTTCTAATAGAATAGCGAACTAGAAGTAATGATTACGGCACCGTAGCA
>NW_028301553.1:27937500-27955000 GCF_042242905.1 Orbicella faveolata
GAATCAACAACAACAACAACAACAACAACAACAAAAAACAAAAAAAAAACACCAGGAAGATATACTTACACTAGAAGTCATTTGCGTTCCCTCGTGGGGTGAGAGATTCTCGCCCATATCAACTTTCTTTCTCTCGTAAGTTCACGCGCGTTTAGAGATGAACCACACTCGCGTTTTAGGTGCAGGGATCCCAAGCAATGCTTACCTAACTTTATAAAGATGCTACTTTTAGCCCTCCCCCAAATCTACACACGTGTATTTCACTTGTAGAAAACTATTGATTTGCACAGTGTTTGGGTTGGAGATTCTCGCCCATATCACCTTTCTCTTCTCTCGTTAGTTCTCGCGCGTTTAGAGATGAGCCACATTCGCGTTTTAGGTGCGGGGATCCCAACCAGTGCTTACCTAACTTTTTAAAGACGCAACTTTTAGCCTTCACCCAAATCTCACTTTTGGAAGTCTATCGATTTGGACATTGCTTAAAGTCGCTGAGACCGGGTTACACGCAGCGTGATTTTGACCAAATTTGGGTCGATTTTCAGAGCTTCGGTGATATTTCCGAGTCCCAGGGACTCAAAGCTAATTCGATGAGACTTTGCTTTTCAGTGAATTGGACAGAGGAAAAATTTTTGAACGCTTGGTTATGAGCAGTCTGGCCGAAATATAGCTACTTAGTGACTAGAAAGTCGCCGAGACTGCGCTACCCGCAGGGTGATTTTAACTAACTTTGGGTTTATTTCTAGGATTTTAGGGGATATTTCCGAGTCCCAGGGACTCTAAACTAATTCGAGAAGACTTTGGTTTCTAGTGAAATGGACAGAGGAAAAATTTGTAAACGCTTCGTTATCAGCAGTCTGGCCAAAATATAGCCACTTAGTGACTAGAAAGTCGTCAAGACCGGGCTACGCGCAGCGTGATTTTGACCAAGTTTGGGTCGATTTCCAGGAACTTGAGCGATATTTTCGAGTCTCAGGGACTCTAAACTAATTCGAGAAGACGTTGGTTTTCAGTGAAATGGACAGAGGAAAAATTCTTGAACGTTTGGTTATGAGCAGTCTGGCCGAAATATAGCCCCTCTCTAACTCACTTAGTGACTAGAAAGTCGCCGAGACCGGGCTACGCGCAGCGTGATTTTGACCAACTTTAGGTCGATGTCCAGGAACGTAGGCGATATTTCCGAGTCTCAGGGACTCTAAACTAATTCGAGAAGACTTTGGTTTTCAGTGAAATGGTAAGAGGAAAAATTTTTGAACGCTTGGTTATGAGCAGTCTGGCGAAATATAGCCCCTCTCTAACTCACTTAGTGACGAGAAGCCGCCGAGACCGGGCTACGCGCAGCGTGATTTTGACCTACTTAAGGTCGATGTCCAGGAACTTGGGCGATATTTTTGAGTCCAAGAGACTCTATACTAATTCGAGAAGACTTTGGTTTTCAGTTAAATGGACAGAGGAAAAATTTTTGAACGCTTGGTTCTGAGCAGTCTGGCCAAAATATAGCCACTTAGTGACTAGAAAGTCGTCAAGACCGGGCTACGCGCAGCGTGATTTTGACCAAGTTTGGGTCGATTTCCAGGAACTTGAGCGATATTTTCGAGTCTCAGGGACTCTAAACTAATTCGAGAAGACGTTGGTTTTCAGTGAAATGGACAGAGGAAAAATTCTTGAACGTTTGGTTATGAGCAGTCTGGCCGAAATATAGCCCCTCTCTAACTCACTTAGTGACTAGAAAGTCGCCGAGACCGGGCTACGCGCAGCGTGACTTTGACAAACTTTAGGTCGATTTCCAGGAACTTGAGCGATATTTTCGAGTCTCAGGGACTCTAAACTAATTCGAGAAGACGTTGGTTTTCAGTGAAATGGACAGAGGAAAAATTCTTGAACGTTTGGTTATGAGCAGTCTGGCCGAAATATAGCCCCTCTCTAACTCACTTAGTGACTAGAAAGTCGCCGAGACCGGGCTACGCGCAGCGTGACTTTGACAAACTTTAGGTCGATGTCCAGGACCTTGGGCGATATTTCTGAGTGCCAAGGACTCTCAACTAATTCGAGAAGACTTTGATTTTTAGTGAAATGGACAAAGGAAAAATTTTTGAACGCTTGGTTATGAGCAGTCTAGCCGAAATATAGCACTTAATGACTAGAAAGTCGCCGAGACCGAGCTACGCGTAGCGTGATTTTGACCAACTTTGGTTTGATTTCCAGGAACTTAGGCGACATTTCCGAGTTCCAGGGACTCTAAACCAATTCGAGAAAACACGAGAATTAAAAAAAGACATAAATGGGCAAAAATCTTTAATCCAGGCATTGTCCAAAGCCACAGACTTCCACAAGCAAAATAAACGTGTGTAGATTTGAGAAAGAGCCAAATCTAGCATCTTTAAAAAGTCCAGTAAACATAGTTTAAGATCCCGACACCAAAACCGCGAGTGTGGCGCATCTGTAAACGCGCGAGAACTTACTAGCGAAAAAAAACAAAAGTTGATATAGGCAAGAATCTCTTACCCAAGCACTGTCAAAATTAATAGACTTCCACAAGTGAAACACACGTGTGTAGATTTGGGGAAGGGCTAAAAGTAGAATCTTTAAAAAGTTAGGTAAGCATTGCTTGGGATCCCCGCACCTAAAACGCGAGTGTGGCGCATCTCTAAACGTGCGAGAACTTGCAAAACAGGAGTGTGGCGCATCTCTAAACGCGCGAGAACTTACAAGAGAAAAGAACGTTGATAGGGACGAGAATCTCTCACCCCAGTACTGTCCAAATGGGTAGACTTCCACAAGTGAAATGCACATGTGTAGATTTGGAGGAGGGCTTAAAGTAGCATCTTTAAAAAGTTAGGTGAGCATTGGTTGGGAGCCCTGCACCTAAAACGCGAGTGTAGCGCATCTCTAAACACGGGAGAACTTACGAGAGAAAAGAAAGTTGATATGGGCGGGAATCTCCAACTCAAACACTTTCCAAATCAGTAGACTTTCACAAGTGAAATACATGTGTGTAGATTTGAGACGGCGCCAAACCTAGCATCTTTGAAAACTCCAGTAAGCATAGTTTGAGATGCCGACACCGAAATCGCGAGTGTGGCGCATCTCTAAACTTGCGAAAACACGCGAGACAAAAAAAATATAAATGGTCGAGAATATCCAACCCAAACATTGTCCAAATCGACAGACTAACCCAAGTGAAATACACGTGTGTAGATTTTGGCAAGGGCTAAATCTAGCATCTTTAAAAAGTTCAGTAAGCATAGTTTGAGATCCTGAAACCAAAACCGCGAGTGTGGTGCATCTCTAAACGCGTGAGAACTTACTAGAGTCCGCCATTATTAAAAAGCATGGGGAATGACTTGAACACACTACTAAAGCACTATTAATATCGTGGCTTCATTTTAAAGCTTGTCTCATATTCCATCGGCCCTTGCTGGTTTATTTTTTATTTAATATTATCGACATGTCACTAAAACAGATTATGACGCCTTCCCTGGCCGCAAGAAGAAGAACCCTAGTGAGAGTATATAAGGAATGCTAGGAAAATTTCCTACCATTTCTCTGCGTTACTTACAATAGAAGCCCCGTGCGTCCCATCATGACTTTTTATTTGTTATTATTTTTTGTTATAAATACTAATTCATTAATAATTTGTTACGTAAGTTTATAAATGGTACTAATAAATATGTTAGAAAGAAAAACAAAGCTGAAACGCAATAATATTAGTAGATATAGAACTTTTGTAAAGTTCTTTCTTGTATCGTTACCGCAGTTGTAGGAAATGTTCCTTTCCATCAGGGAAATGAATGAGCCTGTGGTGGTAAATCAGGCAAAGCTTTTCCCAAGTTATTATACCAATCGAGTTGTGCATCTCTTTACAATCTTACTACAAAGTATCGTTCATATATGTGAAAACTAATCTATGTTTTTAGTCATGTTCTTACTGCAAAAAAGCCGTTGCTCTGGCCGTTGATACGTAAAAAAACTTTTACCATTGTGTACATTCCTTAAATTTCATACTTATCTAGAGGTAAATACGGAAAGATCGTTTCAAAATGTTTTTAACAAGCGTTGAAGGGTCTTAATTCTTGCAAAAAATGGAATTTTCATGAACATCGCCATATTTTAGGTAGTATTACCAGGAGCCATAATCGGGGACGGAGACCTTAAGCGCGCGCCATTTCTAGTCCCTATAATATGGGACAATTTTTCTATTTTTAGAACAAATTGCGCCATCTCGTGCGGCACACGCGCGTACATGCTGCGAGGATTTTTGCGGATGTAGCGCGGGGAAATGGCATCCGAAATTCCCGAAATGTTTGATGCTTTTGGCCCACAACTCAATACTTTCCTGTCTGTTGGAATTTTGCTTCAGCGTTTTTGTCGTAAGCTGCTCCAGTTTGAGTGAAGTAAGACAGTGTCAAATTTAGTTATGTACCGCTTTATATCACTGACCAAGTTGTGTTCCGCAGCTTCTTTTACAAGGGCTCCAAATTACTCCACTCTAAGTTTCACATATGTTGAAGATTAACAGCTTTTCAAAAACACAGCAAAAAACTAGTTGGATATATTTGGATATAGCAGCGTTCCAGGACTTCAAAGTTTCCCTCCTCTTGCCACACGCTTAATTGCGAGGATTTCACCAGAGTCTATCTCGACCGAACAGTAAAAAAAAAAATAATTGCAAGTTTGAAATTCGCCTGAATCGTAAGCAACGCTTGATGTTTTATTAAGGCCCAATAAGTGACAATAAAGTTTATGTCTGTAGATGCTGCTCAGTTTTGGTTGTGTAAGAATCCAATAAATTGACTGTTGTCGATGAATAAGAGCGCCGGCCGATGCCTGGTTCAGTCAGTAAAACATGACAAATTTAACTTCCCCACTTTCGAGTGAAAACGTACATCGAACTCAGGTATCTCTAGTTTTTAAATATGTCCTTGTCTATTTTATTTTCGTAGTGTAAAATTTCACTATGTTAAAGAAACACTCCTGATGTTAGTACCCTTTTGGCGTTGGTGAAAATTGTTGCAGCATCTCGGCACAAAAGACAGCGAAAGAAATCTTTGTCAAGATTTGTTGACAATTGAAAACACCGACTCGGACTTGAAAGTGCACGCGCTGCACTATGCAAATGAGCTACTTGTACGCGTCAGACTTTCCTTTCAAAAACTTTTGCAACTCGCCAAGCAAACAGAAGCAATAAGAAACTATCAAAACAGGGTTTGGTTATGATTAAGCATTGTCTGGGAAACTCACAAATTAACTCGATACCAGAGTATAGAGTTTTCTTGCATAACTTTTCTCTATAGAACAAGTGCAAAAGCTTACGCGTACAACTAGCACGAGCATTCATTCACAGCGCGAAATCGAAGTCATACTTTCGACCCTAAAAAACTCACCTTTTCCATTAGCTCAGAGCATAAAACTACATATAAGAGCCCTGGTTCTTATTCCCTGCCTTATTCCCTGCCATCGCTGTGAAAAATCAGCAAGAGGATCTCGCAACTCTCACCATTTGATCACGCAACGTGATAACATCCACGCGAAAGCCCCCGACATGTGCGTGGATCCGCGCGGATATATGACGTCAGGATGGCGTAATTTGTTCTAAAAATAGAAAAATTGTCCCATATCATAGGTGCGCGCGGATCTCAAGACTTACGGTCTCCGTCCCCGATTATGGCTCCTGGTATTACTTTAACTCTTCCTCGTACGAAAAGTTCAAAAAAAATTTAAAACGGCTCATTTTGGAGCCATTCCAAACGCCCCTTTTCAGAGCTACCACAAGAAGACTTAATCTTCGTTTGCTTTGATTCTTTTGTCATTGTTTTGTCGATGGAAATAATATCCATCTTGTTTTTACCCTTGTCAGAGTAAGTAACATACAAGCCTGGCCTCGACTACCTTTTAGAATGTTTTCTCCCGTGTACTTTTGCTCGAATGATCAGCGCTTTGCCCGAAAACTTTCAAAACTGTAAGAAACTGGAGGGGCTGCAGTCCCGCCCCATCCTCCCCACCCCCTCTACCCCGGCCGCACGCCCGTGGTAAAGCGCTTTTGTTGATGGTCTTGTAGGCAATGATGAAAAAGTTGCTTATGCGAAAAATTACCTCACTCAATTCAAGACTAGAGCACAAAAGCCATACCCTATTTGAGACCAAACCGGCTACAAAACCATACCGGAGTACCCCATGGGGACGGGGGAGCCTCTCGGCTCAGCACTATTGATCCATGGAAACAGCCAAGGTTAGCGCGACAGATTGTTATACGGATCGTGGATTCCGGTTATAACGTTTCGCTTGAGTGCCTCTGATCTCGTGATCATTGCAGACTCTGATCTTTTCAGACAACAGCCATCTGCTAGGGGAGGATCGGGGAGCGGTTTTCCATTGTATTGCTGGACGTGATTATAGAAGGTTAGTATATTACTTTAGATGAAAACACTAAGCTAAAAGAGGCCACTGGTTATTAAAAGAACATTTTGCTACTGAGAATACTTCAGTTCGCGTGACTGTACGGAATCACTGTTTTGCCAATCACTCGACAGTAGGATTCTAATTCAAGTTACTAAGTAGGTGTTCGTTCTATATAGGAATATATCTCTTGTTCATGGCCACAGTGGTACATTTATGATGACTGCCGATCTATTGCATACGTCAAAGTGACTGATTCTGGTTCCAGGAGAAGCTTTAACATTTCAGGTAAGCAGAATGAGTGAAATTAAATTATCAAACGTAAGCACATTTTAGACATTTTAGGAACGAGCAAAATTTGGCGCGTTCATACAAGCAACAAAGATGAGAAAACCTTACTCATTTCTGAACTTGTGGTTAATTGTTTAATAGTTTTTAATTGAATGTCAATTAATTTGTTACCTAGGTATCTTTCATAACCAGCACTTCAGTTCCAAGTTTATAAAACTCGAGACACGTAAGTATTCACAGAACTGAAAGCGGAAAATCTAGCCTATTTCTACGTTTCGCAAGCATTGATCATGAACGACTCAGTTGCCCTAGACAAACTCATCAGCGTTTGTCAGGGAACAATTTCATCGCTAGGGGTAGAATCATTAGTTCAATTACCAGCAAACTTTAGCGACATCAGATCAACCTAAACTCGTGATTTCATTTGTATTTTTTCCGGTGAACGCATAAGTTTACTTTACAACAAAAGCTGAGGGCCACATAAACTTGAAGATACTTGATTGTTAGATTAATTACAGATTGAAGACACATATATGATCTGCTGTTGTGATTTATAATCGAGTTCTTTATCTTAATTTATGGTACATTACTTCCTTCAACCGGGGATTATTTACAATTAATCAGTAATCAGTATTTACTAGCGAGCAGTAAGTTTAGCATTTTACTTGATAGTAATCAGTATTGCTGTCTTTTTGCCTGGCTCAAGTTGTAAAGGTTTCTCTTGACGCAACTGCGATAAACCCAGCGCGAAAAAGCAAATCTTTCTTATGGGTTAACTTTAAAGTTTAAATTTTGGATCTCATTGCTGCTTTGTTAGCATCAATTCTTTCAATTTTGACTAAAAGCAAATGTAGTCAGTAAATGTTTCGTCGATTTGAGCCAACCTGTTTCTTTCTACAGATGTATAAACTCCTTGGTGACTGACACTGGCTCGTTTTCAAGTGAGTTTAAAAAACAACTGCATGACCATAGATCCTCTCTGCAAGGTAAGAAAATTGTGAAAAATATCTGATATGTGCATTCTAGTCTGTGTAATTAAAAGGTTATATTCAGCAGTGTTTCTCTGCATAATATATGTATTGGTCTAAAACAACAAAGTTAGAAAGCTTTTGCTTCCTTACTTTTCTCAATTTGTTGTAGACACCAATCTTTCGAACACTTCATTTGCCGCAGTGTATGTTTGTTATTACCAGCCAATAATATGATCCTGTTATTTGATTCTGTACTCTGTGACTTCATTTATATTCAAAAAAGTTCTAGCTGTTTCAGTGAACCATACAAGACTAAGCAAAAACAATAGCCTCACTGTAGCGCGGAAAGCTTCAACGCTGAAGGTATAAACAAGCAAGCAGTTATCACGCACATTTGAAAGAGTAACTTGTAAAATCAAATGCGATAGACAATGTTTGTAGCCAATTTCCGCAGACTCCATTACACAACGGATATATCTAGACGGAAAATATAATTAGCTAGCGTTTTTTATGTATTTACCGGTTATCAGCAATGATCAGAAAAAGCCGCTTTAATTAAACAGTCGATATTCACTGGTGGATTATATTCTTGTCATGCCTGGCATATTAATGCAGGTTAATATGATGTGAGGATTTGGATTTTTAGTCATTATTATGTAATTTTTTCTACCTAATGTTTTTACCGTGTATAAATAATGATTAAAGATTAAAGATTAAAGACTGAACGACTGATGTCCTTGGTGAAAGTTAAGAAGCTAGATTGAAATGTTAGCAGATACAATTTCCTTGTAAGGAATTATTCTCTTGTGCTTTAGAGCCATAAACCCAATGCGAAAAAGCACATCTTTCTTAATTTTGATCTCAATATTAATTTGCTACTTAATTTATTTGTTCGTAGCGACAGAAGTGTTTTATATGTTACCTAAGAGATTTAAGAGCCAACCTGTTGTTTCTATAAACAGTTGTTACTTCTTGGTGACTGACTTACACATTGTCATTTTCAAGACTGAGAATTCAAAACAACTGCACAACTACAGAACTTCTTTTTAAGGTAAGAAAATTATGGAAAGAAAATTTAATGTGTGAATTCTAGTCTGTGTGATTTAAATAGGTAAATATATTTAGCAGTGTTTGTCTGCATATATATGGGTCTAAAACAACAACGTTGGATTGTTTTACTCGCTTGCTTTTGACAATTTGTTGGAGAAAACAATTCGTCAAAAACTTGATTTGCTATGCTTGTCAACTGGCCAATAAAATAATCCTGTTTTGTGATTCTCTACTAGTGCGACTTAATTTATTTATGTTCAAAAGAGTTGTAGCTGTTTCAGTGAGCCATACAAGACTATTAAGCAACAACAATAGTTTCGCTGTAGTGCGCCGAAGGCGTCAACGCTAAAGATATCAACAGACAAGTAGTAATTATCACGCACATTTATAAGAATAACTTGAAAAATGTGATATTCACAACACTACGAAATAATACTGAACCAGAGCTTACTTAAGATGATTAATTAAGCCACAGAGAAAAATCGAATTGCCCAGGTGCAATGAATATATGTGCTTTAATAGACTGATGATAGTTGTAAGACAATTGATTCAGTGGATTTCATTTTCACATGACAATTTTCTTGTTGTAGAAATACTAAACCAAAGATGGCTATTTAAAGTATGCGTAAATTAGAGACAACCTGTTCATTTCTACAGTTGTATTAACTCCTTCAGGTGACTGACTGATACTGTGTCATTTAAAACGGATTTAAAAAAAAAACTCCACTACTTCAGAACTTCTCTTAAGGTAAGAAAATTGTGAAAACAAAAATTCTCATATCACATGTATTCATAAGTTTGTGTGATTATTACTGCAGGTTTTATTTAGAAGTGTTTGTCTGCATTATGTTAATTGGTCTAAAACAACAAAGGCGGAAAGCTTTTAACTTGCTTGCTTTTCTCAATTTGGATACCTTTTTTAAACAAAGTTGTGTTTTTGATGTATTACTCTTTGACTTTCGCTATATTCAACACAGTTCTAAACTATTTTTAATGAGACAATTACAAGACTAAGCAATGGCAATTACAAGCTTCACTGTTTAAGCCCAGAAAGCCTTAACGCTGACGATATAAACAGACCAGCAGTTATCAAGTGTATTTGAAAGACTGTAACTTGCAAAATGCGATAGAAAGAGTTTGTAACCAATCTCCCTATTTAGACTCCATTACACAACGATTGTATCCGGACGGACGTGAGAAGAAAAATTGCAGCTCAAGCTTTTTTATGTACATTTGTGGTGTATTATCGGTGATCAGTGATGACGCCAATTTCGCTACTCGATGACTATTACTAATAGTCCCCTAGTAGCCAATCAAAATGCAGGATTTGCATTAGTCCACTAGTTACTTTTATTGGTGACATTGGGACAGGTTAAGTTGATGTGAGGTCTTTGAAGTTGACACGAGAAGAAGGATGGTGCATAAATAACTTTCAGTTTGTTCAACGACTTCATTAGCACTTCTGACCAATCGTATGCCCGCGGAGCTGTAGACATGGATGAAATTTTTCCTCTCCAATCCTCAAAGGAAGCTGTACCCGGAACAAGTACATGTAAGTATCAATTTGCATTATTTTTAATTAATGTTTGTTCGTAATAGTTGTTTTAGATTTTATTGGGAATCTGAGTGGCCATCAAGAAGAGTCACAAGTAGTAATATGCACAAGGAGTTGGAAGGGAAAGAGGTATTTCAAGTAAGATTTCCACATGTCCCCAACAGAAAAAAATTATTCGATTATTTAAAGGGACAGTATCATGAGCTGCACATCAGTGTGAAATTGATTTTTCATATTGGCTAAAATATTTGCTTTTAGAGGGTATTTTTAATGTAAATTGTTTTATTTTGTAGCGAAGGGAAAGCAGATTTGTCAAAACTAAGTTTTTTCTAGGTCTGTTTGAGTTTTTAAAAAATAACTCATAATGACGTCCCGTGTTTCTGGCCTGTCGGATCGCGGCGTGATCAAGACAAGTTCCTAAATTCACCAGTGCTAACTGACTCATGTAAGTAATTTTTTTCTCCACTTATAATACATCTCCACAGATTTCTAAGTTAAATGCGCCATTTGAAAGCTAGCCATGAATGTTAATTTCTCAGTACGTAATGATTTAGCGGCCACGATGCATTAAACAGCTAAAAAATCATGCTGTATTTCACCCTACTTTCCGTTGAATTATAACACGATCCATTTATCTTTCAACTTCACAGGGCTAACCAACTCCTGTAAAGAATTTTTTCTCCATAACGTCTTCGAAAATTGCTAAGTTAATTTACCCCATTTGAAAGCTAAGTGAGTGCAGATTCCGCAGTATGTTAAGATTTAGAGGCCAATTGATACAATAAATAGCCAAAAACGCATACCGTCCTAAACCAAAATTACCATCAAATTGCAACACAATCCATGCATCTTTCAAACGTTCGTTTATAAATAATTTTTTCCGTGTTCAATATGTCAGTAGCAAGCTAAGTAAACTTCTTAAGAAAATTATGATTTGGTGGTAAAGATGCACTGAGTAACTCAACTGGGCAAGGTACATTTACTGCGTAGTCTCCACTTGTCGACACCATTGTGAATTTCGCACATGAGATTGAGAATTGATTGTCGTCGGACGTTTTCAAATTCTGGATTGAAAGCTCGCACATGCGCAACTTATTGTTACTGTCCCTTTTAATGTATCTTTTGTTTATTTCTTTGTTTACCGGTACTGTATTTTCTTATTGAGGTTTTCTAATTATCTTGAGAGTTAAGCAAGATATCCCGCCATGTTAATAGGCCCTAATGCAGCTGAGATCACGTGACCAAATTTTCCCTGAAAACAATCTATATTACGGAGTATAACTTAAAGATTTCCAGAAATGGAAAGAGGATATCGAAAATATCAAAATGGCCAAGTTTGAAAAATAGGTCATGTGATGGTTTAACTTCAATTTGAGGACCTATTATGTAAATCGGAAGATAGAAAATATCTGAACTAATGTGTTACAGTTAACATCGCTAGTTATTTGAAGGTTGAAACAATTTCTTGGTTTTTATTGTATTAATAGCTATGATGTATGTTGTTGCATGATGTGGATGTTGTTCAGCGTTTGGATTAATACTTTAGGGACCTAGGGTGTTATTGATATTAAAGCTACAGTAGGACTGATACTGGACAGGTTATAATTGAAGGTGAAAAAAGGAAATTCTTTATTTACACTGACAAATTTCTCTTGGCTAAAAAGCTACCTCGCAGGGAGCCCACTATTAAGGTTACTTCGCACTTTCAAGGGCACAAAAGAGCGTTTTTTCTTTTATTTGACAAAATTTAAGTCAGTCATTTTATCTAAAGTTTACAAAACAAAAATAATAAAAATCTCAAAAAGAGACCGAGTTATTTAGGAAAAACGTATTTTCAAATAAAGTTAATAAACCAGGAAGGTGTCATAATCGCTTAAATGGACGAAACCGCCAAGGGAATTTTCGCGGCAAACGCTTATCTTGGAGCTCGTGATTCATGTCATTTGGTATTGTTTATATCGCGTATTTGTTCTTTTGCCTTGAGCTAATTTGCCCGTTTTAGTGTCTTTCTCTTCAGTGCGACAGCGAGATAGAAAACGTGTTGCAATGCGATGCTTTTCGCGGGAAATCCTGATCCATTGTCATTGACACTAGGAGGTCCTGTTGTTCCATTGGTTTGCAGTTTAGAGATAATCTCCTGGAGTGGCTCGAGTTGTTTACGAACCTTTATGAGCTAAAATCTCGCATTTGGAATACATGCACTTTGAGCTAGGCTCGATTTCCGTCGCTTTCTTGAGTCCGGTCTACGTTCCTCCCCGAGAGTGAGTGAGTTCGGGGGAGGAGCGCGGGCTCTTTTTCCGAACAGCGGCTGGTAAGCGAGCCTACTTTGAGCGAATTTATAGGGTATGCAGATTTGATGGATTTTCATGAAATTTCGCTAGAACATTCCACGGATAATGACAGACAAAAGTGTGTCGGGAAATTTGAATATTTAACATATTTTTCCCGTGGCGTCCATTTACGCAACACGTCTCGCGTATTTTTAGCTACTCCAACTTTAGATGCAGACATCTAGACAACCAATCAGAAATCGAAAAAGCTCGACACAAAGTGTTGATTGATGCCTTGTGAACAAGACTGTGCAGCCAATTTGCTCGAGTGGCGGCATCCGATAACCGATAAATTCAATAGCAGAACCCTCGGTCGTTTCACACCTTACCGACTCCTGACACTTCCTAAAAAAAAAAATTACTTAAATTGTATTTTTATCGTAAACTACATCTATTAAGCTTTCTTCTGATTTATAGATTGTTGGGGTTTTATTGAAACTGGCGCACGTACGAATTTTTTCCCGAAGGACACCCGCGAAGGTGGGAAGTAACCTTAATATAACATAAGCATACATTAATTTATAAACAAGTAAACAAAAGAAGATACAAACTTGTTAAAATGTAAGTACATAATAAAATGATTTAATTTACAACAAAAATATAACATTGCAGTCAGTAATAGAAGTAAACTCAATAAATCTAAGAGAAAGTGAAATCAATTCTTGAAGTTTCTCCTTTGGCTCACTCATGGTTTTGTTTTGGTTGTTTCGCTTGTTTCAGTCATTTCGTTTTGGTAAATGTTTCGGTGGTTTTACCTGGGAGGTTGTGATTTGTTGTTTTCAACTTGGACTTAGAAGAGATGCATATTTCACAAGTCACTAGTTTTGATGGAAATGTACACATATATAAAAATAAACATTTATTTAACTTTTACCTAGTAGTGTTAAAGTTGTGATAGCTTTAATGGTACTGTTTGTTGTCATCATGACAACTATTTCTGACATCACAAAGATTTTGTTTTGTTCTTCAGCAAAATATATATAAGTTGAATCTGTAAACACGCTGGGGTGGCTATGATAAAAAAATATATTACTTAAGATAGGTCAAAGCCCTAATGTTGCTAGTATTGTGATCAACAACGTAACAACAGCTCAGTAATTAATTGAACAATTATTTGTCCTTGCAGTAAGAGATGGCACACCCACAGATGATGAATTAGAAGAACTGGCCAATGAAATTGTAGAATGGAAAAAGCTTGGGCGTCGCCTTGAGGTCAGTGAGCCGAAGCTTGCAGAAATATCTCAAGCTCATGACCAACTGTCTGAAAAGGTATACCACATGTTAAAGCACTGGAAACAAGGAAAAGGTTGTTCTGCAACCTACAAGACTTTGTGCGATGCATTGAAACACAAACTTGTGCAGCGCCAAGACTTGGCAGAGCGGTTTTGTTGCATTAATGGTAAGTATTTTCTATTAACTACTGTTACAGTAAGAGTCTAATCTTTACTTTGATGATGTACTCCAGATCAAGCAGGCTGGATGGGGTTATTGTCATGTTCTTAGGCAACCAAATTTACTCTTGCAGCACCTCTCTTCATCTAGGTGTTAATTGACAGGGTA
This sequence comes from Orbicella faveolata, assembly GCF_042242905.1. NCBI lineage: Eukaryota > Metazoa > Cnidaria > Anthozoa > Scleractinia > Merulinidae > Orbicella > Orbicella faveolata. The sequence goes on from NW_028301553.1 coordinate 27,951,651, forward strand.
ATGCAAGGCACTGATAAACAATGTTTTTCTATGTCACTTGTCAACTTTCTCTTAAGGTAACTATTTTTAGTGACAACCTAATTTAAAGGAATTTATCAGTTGCATGAAAATTTAGTAGTTCAAGTCAAGAAGTCACTGACTTGCAGTGTAATATACCTAGTCTCACGGGCATGAGATTGTTAACTTGTGAGTGCCAGGATTTTTGAAGATAACTCAAATATTTCTCAAGATGTCCCAAGATTTCAAAGCCTTTCAAAGGTTTCCCTGTCTGAGTCACACTGATGTGTTTCACCAAAGATTACTCTGTTGCCAGCACAAAGTAATTCCTTTAAAGAGGAAATGGCTACTTTAAATGGGCAGTGCTATAAATAGTAATCAAAATGTATGTTTCAAAAATGCAGTCATTCACTTGTAGTCAATAATAATTACCCTATTAAACTTAGCCTTTCTCCCTTTTGTAAGATGGGTAATTTAGCCAAGGGGCTCTTCATGCATCCCCCCCTCCCTTGACTCCATCCTGGTCCCTCAATAGTTACCTAACCTAAATCGCATGTTAAGTTTTCATACTTGTCTACTTAGTGATTAATAATTCATTAAGTTTGAACAAGGAAATCATGACCAGATGGTGTTTGACTTAATTAAATTAGCATAGATTTTTGCGATTTTAGAATGGAACCCTGTCTCACAGCCACCCCGTTAATACGGCCGCCTCTTTATTGCATCCACTTTAAAGTGGCCTGAACAGAAGCTCTGAGTCAGTCAGTTTCTTATTTAAAGAACCCCTCATACAGGGTTTTATGGCCTGTTGTTGACTGGAATAATGGGGCTCGATGTTTCCCTTGACTTTGTTTCAGGGAACATCAAGATTCTCGGTAAAACGAAACTATCCATTACTGTTGGGACCAGTAAGTGTATAATATCCACTGGAACCCATTTGGACCATTAGGCCCCTTTGATGATTCATTTCATTTAAGTCATTTTGTAAATCTTTATAGAACCTTTCGCCATTCAGCAGCCCGCTGGTGCAGTACCCGCAGGAAGAGTGACAGGAGAAGTCTCTGGTGCCACTGCAAGTACACATGACAGTGGAGATTCCACTGGAGCGAGAAGTACTTTGAAACGGAAACATTCGAATCCAGATCCTGAACGAGGTATGTAATATATACTAGTTATGCAGCGTTTTTGAATGGTATACCATCAGGAGCCATAATCGGGGACGGAGACCGTAAGCGCGCGCCATTTCAAGTATTGCGGCTGTCCCCATGATATGGGACAATAATTCTATTTTTAGAACAAATTGCGCCATCACCTGCGGCACACGCGCGTACATGCTGCGAGGATTTTTGCGGATGTCGCGCGGGGGAAATGGCGTCCGAAATTCCCGAAATTTTTCATGTTTTTGGCCCACAACTCAACGCGTTTACGTCTGTTGGAATTTTGCTTAAGTATTTTCGTCGTAAGCTGCTCCAGTTTGAGTGAAGTAAGACAGTGTCGAATTTAGGTATGTTCCGCTCTAAGCTTATATATATCGCTGACCAAATTGTGTTCCGACGGATGCTTCTTTTACATGAGCTGTACATTACTCCACTTTAAATTTCACATATGTTGAAGATTAACAGCTTTTCCATTACACAGCAAAAAACTAGCTAGATATATTTAGATATAGCAGAGCTTCAGGACTTCATAGTTTCCTAGCTCCTCTTGCCACACGCTTGCAAGGAATTTGTCAGTCTATCGCGACCGAAAAGTAAAACAAAATAATTGCTAGTTTGAGTTTCGCTTGAATTGTAAGCAGCGCTTGATGTTTCATCAAGGCTTAATAACTTTACGTCCGTAGATACTGCTCAGTTTTATTCGTGCAAAAATCCAGTAAATTCTCTGTTGTCGATAAATGAGAGCGCCCGCCGATGCGTGTTTTGTGCAGCCAGTAAACATGACAAATTGCACCGAAGTTCCATCGCACTTTCGTGTGAGAGCGTACATCGAACTCAAACAATAGCTCTATAGTTTTTAAATGTGTTTAAGATTGATAAATGTTTGAGAACATATTTAGCTTAGCTGAAAATATGTGAATAAAGCAGAAATAATCACCAAAGTTACGATTACGCTTTCTTTAATCAACTTGGAATAATGATTTCGATTTTGTTGATCGAGTTATCAAAACTCCTTGTCTATTTTCATTTTTGCAGTGTAAAACTTCACTATGCTTATGTTGAAGAAACACACATGATGTTAGTAGCCTTTTTTGCGTTCGTGAAATTTGTTGCAGCATCTCAGCACAAAAGATAACTAAAGAAATCTTTGTCAAGATTTGTTGACAATTGAAAACACCGACTCGGACTTGAAAGTGCACGAGCTGCACTATGCAAATGAGCTAATTGTACGCGTCAGACTTTCCTTTCACTGAACTTTTGCAAACTCACCAAACAAGCAGAAAGAATAAGAAACCATCAAAACAGGTTTTGGTTATGATTAACCATTGTCTGAGAAACTCACAAATTAACTCGATACCAGAGTAGAGAGTTTTCTTGCTATATTCTTAAGTCAGAACAAACGTAAAAACATACGCGTAAGCTTACAACTAGCGTGAGCAGATCTTATTATTCATTGCCAGCGCGAGATTAAAGTCTTGTTTTCTACCCTGAAAAACCCACCTTTTCCGTTAGTTCTGAGCATAAAACTACATATAAGTGCCTTGGTTCGTATTCCCTGCCTTATTCCCTGCCATCGCTGTGAAAAATACGCAAGAGAATCTCTCAACTCTCACCATTTGATCACGCAACGTGACAACATCCACGCGAGAGCCCCGGACATGTGCGTGAATCCGCGCGGATATATGACGTCAGGATGGCGCAATTTGTTCTAAAAATAGAAAAATTGTCCCATATCATAGGTGCGCGCGGATCCCAAGACTTACGGTCTCCGTCCCCGATTATGGCTCCTGATACCATGGAATATCCCACGAGTCATTTGTATTTTCTTGGTATACACACGAGTCTTATAATTAAGCCGAGTGTGTAATATACCAAGAAAATATAAGTTACATTGGTGGGACGTTCCATGGTATACCAGGATAAAGCATTGCATAACTATTTTTAATTATACCGTGCCATAGAATATACAGTGGCAAACAGTGGCCAACAAATCAATGCGAAATAAGCACAACGCATGGTGGGAAGGTAAAATGTGTTAACCTTCAAATATACCGCAGCTTTCCTGTATCCTGTCTGGCGGTATTTTCTATGGCATGGTATAAATAGATTTAGCCAAACCTTATGTGTAAAAGCAGAGCTCCATTATAACTTGATAGTAATCAGTTACTCAAAACAATAATGGCTCTGTTAATTCCA
>NW_028301553.1:27960000-28050000 GCF_042242905.1 Orbicella faveolata
AGTAACAGATGTTTCTCTTGTAAATGTCCCAAGATAGTTAATGCTCAATATGTTTCTTGAATATGGAAAATATCGAGAAATAAATTAACAGATATATTACAAAAATTATCAAATACAAATTAATTCCCGTTTCCTTCTTTTATCTTTGTGATAATGATTGTTTGCATTTTCGCCTTAATTTAAGAAATAGATCGGTTTTAGGCCGCCTTATTTTATCTGTCTGGACAGAAAAGTTACTTGAAGTAGCTTCTCTTTGATTACCTCTAGATGATTTTGATCCAGCTGAGATTATCGACGCAATTCGCCAACTGTACAAAGTCCGCGAGGGATGGCTCACACCGTTTCCTTGGTGTGAAGAGTTTCACTTTCATCTTGATAGTATTTTTACCAGACTCAAAGTGGTCAGCAGGAAAAAAACAAGAGGAACAGCGACAGACAACATCGTCAACATGTCGGGGATCTTTAAACCACATGAAGAATGTCCACAACCAAGAACAGTATTAATTGAAGGAAAGCCTGGCATGGGGAAAACCACTTACTGCAAGAAGATGGTATATGACTGGGCTACAGGAAAACAAGAAGCAGAAGATTGCTTTCCAAGGTTCGAAACAGTGTTGTTGCTGAAGTGTCGTGATATGAAGTCTAACCTATGGGAGGCCATTGATGATCAACTTCTGCCTCGAGATGTTGAACAAGACGTTAGAGAGAGATTCTTCAACTTCATCCGCCAGAATCAGTCCAACGTTTTGCTTGTACTTGATGGATTGGATGAGGTTCCCACTAGTAAATTGCCAGTGTTCAAAGAAATCATTCAGGGTCGCAGAGAACTTCCAAAGTGTCGCGTGGTTGCTACGGCACGGCACGAGGCTGGAATTAAGTTACGAATACACTGTGACACCCTGCTGCAAATTGAAGGATTTACCGACGAAGACGCAAGAGAGTTTATCCTCAAGTACTTTAAAACCATGAAGAATTTGGCCGAGAAGCTCCTGTCCAAGTTGGAAAATGATGAAGACCTGAGAGACATGGCGGCAAATCCTCTTAACACGGTGCTCCTTTGCCTCATTTGTGAAGAATTTGAAGGGATTTTCCCAGAAAGTAGGACCCAACTGTACGTGGAAATCATACAATGTATCCTTAGAAGATACAGAAACAAGAGAGGATTACCAGAAACCAATGAGGACCTCGTCCAAGTATACGACGCTCAACTGAAACATCTTGGCCAGATAGCTTTGAATGGTTTGCTTGAAGACAGCTTGGACTTTGAGGAAAGTGAGCTTAAAAGTCATACAGATGAATTACCTGGATTCGGATTTTTGTCAGTTCAGACCGGAAGCAGTAAACTAAGACCCCGTCGACACTACAGTTTTCTACACAAGAGTTTTCAAGAATGCTTCGCGGCAATCTATCTGTGTAGTCAGCTTCTCAATAAAGAGATCAGTGTCGACGAGTTAGCTGCTGATAGAAGATACCTTGAAGAGCTTCAAGAGGTCCTTTCATTTACATGTGGTATGGTAGCGGAACGTTGCGAGGAAACAGCAGAAGCCCTTATGAAGAGTATAACGGTTCAAGTGAATGGCAAAGAATACTTTCTCACCTTGCTTGGGTTCATTTCCGAATGTAGAAGAGGAGACAGCAGTTTTCATCTTAAAATGGCACGTGTTTCTGGCTCATTTCTCAAACTTCAAAGTCTTGATCTCCGATATCAATCTCCTAGTCAGGGTCACGTTGGTCTTCTAGCTGAAGCACTCAAAGTAAATTCAACGCTGACAGTGTTGAATTTGCATGGCATTAGCATTGGTGATCAAGGTGCTACTGGTCTTGCTGAAGCACTCAAAGTAAATTCAACGCTGACAGAGTTACATTTGTATGACAATGGCATTGGTGATCAAGGTGCTACTGGTCTTGCTGAAGCACTCAAAGTAAATTCAACGCTGACAGAGTTACATTTGTATGACTATGGCATTGGTGATCAAGGTGCTACTGGTCTTGCTGAAGCACTCAAAGTAAATTCAACGCTGACAGAGTTACATTTGTATGACAATGGCATTGGTGATCAAGGTGCTACTGGTCTTGCTGAAGCACTCAAAGTAAATTCAACGCTGACAGAGTTACATTTGTATGACAATGGCATTGGTGATCAAGGTGCTACTGGTCTTGCTGAAGCAATTAAAGTAAATTCAACGCTGGAAGTGTTGGATTTGGATGGCAATGGCACTGGTGATCAAGGTGCTACTGGTCTTGCTGAAGCACTCAAAGTAAATTCAACGCTGACAGTGTTGCATTTCAATGGCAATGGCATTGGTGATCAAGGTGCTACTAGTCTTGCTGAAGCACTCAAAGTAAATTCAACGCTGACAGTGTTGCATTTCAGTGGCAATGGCATTGGTGATCAAGGTGCTACTGGTCTTGCTGAAGCAATTAAAGTAAATTCAACGCTGACAGTGTTGCATTTCAGTGGCAATGGCATTGGTGATCAAGGTGCTACTGGTCTTGCTGAAGCACTCAAAGTAAATTCAACGCTGACGGTGTTGAATTTGGATGGCAGTGGCATTGGTGATCAAGGTGCTACTGGTCTTGCTGAAGCACTCAAAGTAAATTCAACGCTGACAGTGTTGAATTTGGATGGCAATGGCATTGGTGATCAAGGTGCTACTGGTCTTGCTGAAGCACTCAAAGTAAATTCAACGCTGACAGTGTTGAATTTGGATGACAATGGCATTGGTGATCAAGGTGCTACTGGTCTTGCTGAAGCACTCAAAGTAAATTCAACGCTGACAGAGTTACATTTGCATGACAATGGCATTGGTGATCAAGGTGCTACTGGTCTTGCTGAAGCAATTAAAGTAAATTCAACGTTAACAGTGTTGCATTTCAGTGGCAATGACATTGGTGATCAAGGTGCTACTGGTCTTGCTGAAGCAATTAAAGTAAATTCAACGCTGACAGTGTTGAATTTGGCTGACAATAACATTGGTGCAATGGTACTCACTGAACTCCTCCGCTTGCGACATGATGATCGTTTCATCATCGTTAAGTAAACAATCGTCATATGATGAAGACTTGCTTGTTGTTCTGAGTGAAAACAGCTATGGCTGTCTTTTTTAATCAAGTTTTTTTTACGTATTATAACTGATGTAAATAGATGGGTTGTTTTCATTATCGGGTTTTTTTCTGATGTGTACTACATTACTGATAATTTCATTTCAAGTTCTTTTTGATTGTCATTGTCCAATGTTATACGAGTCCGTCGTATTTTTTCTATCAGTATATATCACCTCTTTATCTTAAGTGGCGTCGGAACTGTACAATAAAAAAAATTCTACTACGTTCAAGACCTTGAAAGCATGTCATATTGATTGTATCGTCAAGTGAATATTTTATACGCCATGAATGGATATGTGTGGGCATTGCTTCATTATGTCACGAATTATATGCTAAACATTTCCAGCGAATGAGATTAAGGTGATGGATTCCTTGGCTGTCGTGTGCTCTTATTGGGTGAGATCACCACCGGAAAACATAACAATTTTCCTGGACAATTCTGTCCAAGGTGGAAAGGCGCAGTGAGGTCAACCCTATGTGAAGTACCAAAGAAACACATAAAAAGGATCTGGATTACAAAGAACAAGCTACAAGTAGCCCTGAAACCAAAGGAGCTAGGAGAGAAGACTTCCCAATCCTTCTGTCACACCGTCTAAAAGGGTCGTGATAGCCTGGGTGCGTATTGATAATCGGTTCTCTGCGACGGTGGAATTCGGCGGTAATCTCAAGGAACTAATGGTTCAGGGAGTTCGCATGGCGCGCCATTCAATCAAGAGGGTTATAAGGGAGCTGTGAAATACCTTACGCAAGAAGTACGGCCATTCAGACTCCTGAAAGTAGCGGGAATTTATCTGATGAATCTTCTCGAGATGCCGGCAATAATGGAGAGAAACGTGGCCTTATAAAACTGGTCTTATAAAACACTATTAAGTTATTGTAGAGTAGTTTTGTCGATGCAAGCTTGGATCCTGTGACTAGCGTCCGTGGTCCTTCGCGGAATTTACTGGAAGGTGAACGCAAGTGAACAGATACAAATGCGATGGTTAAAGCAAGTGATAGAAGTAACGGCCCTAAACGTTCTACACTTCCAAATGATCATAATTTCACTGGCAGGATCAACTTGTCAACGATTGCATCTGTTTTGTGGCACGGAACAAGTTTCTTCAGACTGTGATCAAGTTTCTACTCGTGCTGAATGTAAGGCATTTCTGGCAGGCAAAAAGGTTGTGTTTTAACTGGCTAGTGGGTCAGCATGGCGTTAACAAATGTCCTAGCAAGTTCTCGTGTCGCGTGTGTCGTGGCAGACATCATACTTCCCTTTGCCATCAATCCTAGGAACCTTCTTAAACTGGATCTTCTATTGTTCATCCACTAGTCATGGTTGGCGTCAATGGTGAGAAAATGCCGTGCTCTCCTCTGGGGTGGGGCCAGTCACTCTTTAGTGCCGTCCACGTTGATGTCTCTCAGTTGCGCGCAGTCAAAAACATAATGCGTCGCGTGGCTCAGAACACCAATGCTACTGGAGTACGACTTGTGCTTGCGAGCAATTAGAAGAGACTTTGCGTTGACTAGGCGTGCCACGCAAATTGACAGACGGGAGTTATTGATGCTAGACAACCCTCATCATGTAGAGCGATCGCGAATTGCCAATAAATCTCATCTGTTAGGAGTCAAGTCAGGAGATCAGTCATTGGAATTTAGAACTCTGTCTAAATTTACCTGTTTGGCTGCGCTCTTATTGCACTAGGATCAAAACTGATATGGGTGCTGGTTTTCTCGCAGTGAATTCGATCAGCAGTTATGAGCATCTGTGCGCTCCAAACGTTCAGGAGTTCAGGAGTCCACAATGAGTTTCGCTTGGAACTGGCCCGACATCGTGAAGAAGGCTGGTATGCAACTGATTGCCCTGAAACTGGGATGATCATCCACCTTTACCCGCAACAACGAAGGTACGTAGTCTGCATCGGCTGCATTTTCAAGTGTCCAAATTACGCAGCATGGAAAAGCTATAAGGATGCGATAAAATAATCAATGATCAGCTTAATGAAGACGTGGTTGAGTCGACAGCTCACCGAGAGAGTTCTACATGCCCCCTTGAGCTGTCATTACGGAAACTGCACAGCCTGCTGAGATGTGTGTAGTCCATGACTGCTCTATGCGGGAGCAAAGAAAACGCCTTCTCTGAATGATTGCCTTGAGACTGGACTCGCCCTTAAGAACAAGTTTCACGACGTCTCGGTTCTTGCTAGATTTCATTCGGTTGCGTTTACTGGTGACATGAGAAAGTGATTTCTGCGAGCGCGCGTTAGGGAGGGTGAGCCTGATGTTCTGCGATAAACTGGTTGTGGGATTTGCACTCCACTGAATTCGAAATACAGATCTTGAGGTTCACCAGGGCACGTTTTGGTCTCACTCCTTCTCCTTTCTTCTAAGCAGTAGAATTTTCTCTGATGGCATTTTTGCAGTTGCATAAATAGCAATCTTAGGCACAAGGGCTGGAAGAAAGCACTCGAGAGGATTCTAGCGACAACCAAGACACCCCCGGTAAGTAGCTGTTAGGCACTGATGCTTCCAGAGATGGGGGTTTTTGGCCTTAAAAACGCCAGGCAGTCTGTAAAAATTTTCCATTCGTTTCCTCACGAGAATGCTGAACTGATCAAAAGGAGGATTCTAGGAATGCTAGATCGCACCTATGAATTCCTCGGTCTGGTTTGCCACACATGTCTACAGGGAACTTCTTCTCTTGAAATGTTTGTGAGCTGAAACAACAAGCCTGGGACACTTCTCTACCTTTTAAGCTTACAGCAAAATGAAGCGCTGGGAGACTGACCTGCTCGTGAACATTGTGGTAAGGCGCACGCTAGCGTCTTATCAGCGCAGTAGAATTCAATGTCTTCGGATTGTCAAAAAGCCGTGATGACTCAAAATAACCTGGAGAAGAACTGCAGGAAAAGAGCGGGCTTAAATTCCTCTCTCTTGGAGTGAGTCTCAAAAGGAGCCATAGGACTACACCAGCTGGAGGAATACTGTGCAGGCTTTATGCATGACATGAGGCCAAAAGGACAGGTAATGGTGACCACAAAAGCATGTCTTGCGCGCGAGGAAAATCAGGGAACATACGATTGATGAGTGGAGACATTTACCTTCTCATCAGAATACTGCTAATCTCAGCAAGCGTGGGGGTTCCGTAACCGATGCAGGATTTTGGTGGAGTAGACCCGAGTGGCTACTGCTACAATGCGTGGCAGGCAAACCCTGTGACTAGAATCAGTAGAGTGTGCAAAGTCGAGTCCAAAATAGAACGCGAGGTGATAGCAGCAGCTACGGTGGACTGGCAACCAGATGAATATGACCATTCACTTGAACGGCATGATCTACCAAAGGCCCTTCGAGTCTGCGCCAGGATCGCATGGTTTATACATAATTCCCGCCAAGTGCTGTGGAAACGGTGGACTTGTGACTACGCCACAACTGTATCGGAGTCTGCTGGCTAAAAACTCTGAGGATCGGTAATGAAATCAATCTGTGTGAAGACGAAAGCAATCGTGGCAAGTGGCTGATAGGGATGGCAGTGCACCTGTTCAACGGTGGTGATGGAGTCGTGAGTTCAGTGAAACCCCGTGCAGGGAAATCTTTCTTTGAGAGACCCGTCCAGCCCATCTGCCACTAAAGCTATCGTGCAACAGTCCGACAGGAGCTCAACAGTCATCAGATCTGAACCCGGACGCACCACCTTCTCGACCGAGATGAGACGCGCGCCGAAGTTGCTGATTGACCGCGCTTCCAGAATGCTATGCGAGATGAGGAGAGGTAGGAATTTAATCTACGCTCATGGAAATTAATTTAGGAGAGAACTTTTATTATTATAGGAATACCAAGTGTCTCTTCTCGTGTTCTAAACGACATCAGTGTCTTGCAGAAATCACCTGGGGGTGGGTGTCCGGACTGGACAAAGGACCTCGTTTACGTTTAAGAGCGTTACATCCCAGTGATTGCCTTGTCAAGAAACTTTTGACTTTTGACTTTTTTATTTTAACAATGCGTGATGAGTGGTCAAGAGAAAATGTGTGTAGGCATTGGTTCATTTTGTCACATATCATCTTATAAACATTTTCAGCGAGAGAGGTTTTCTATATTTAAGGCGTGCTAGATCATTATAAGGCTGCTTGATTCCTTGGCTGTGCCATTACTGTGAGAGATTACGTGCGGTTGTGATTCTAAAGGAATGAAATCTAGAAACTATGGGTCTGTCCTATTTTCCCACAATTAAACGACTAAGAACTAAAGTATTCATGCCCTGAAAGCTTCAGAAAATTCAATTTTGCGGGGGGGGGGGGGGAGGGGCGGGGGATAATCAGAAAATGGAAGAGAGGCTTTTTTGGACATTGCTGTGAAGACGTGGATGTCACTCTATTGGCAAAACAAATCTTATACTTCCTTCCTACCCCTATCCCTCCCCCATCATCAATATCGTGTAGCTTCGGCAAACATGGATGACATGGATGAGTAAAACAAACCAACACTGTGTGTGGTAGGGAGGGGAGGGGTATATTTGTGAGATTTGCATATTTCAGTTATTATCTCATAGAAGCAGAGAAGACAAGCGTTATTACTCAGTGGCCTGTCCTGCGTACAAGTCTACTAAGGCAGAAGATTATCAACCCAAATAAGGCGTTTACCAACCTCCTTGCTTCAAGGCTACATGACGTCAGGGACTGTCCTATTTTACTGGACTTGATTCTCACTTTGTCTCCCTCAGCAGCAAAGTGTGAGAGAGGATCACTTAAAAAGTAATCTGCGAACAACTGTGACTCATAGCACCCTGTTAGGCTTGATAAGAAGACGCTCTTTACACAGCACATGAAAGCGTACAATCCAAACTAAGCTATCAGTAACTAGTGTTGTGGAACGAAGACAAAGAGACACATTCTGTAGATATTTATATTGACTTTTAACAATCTGAAACTTTCAGCAGATTTGTCCTAAGGGACTCTATCATGTTAGCAGTGCAAGCAAAGAACTTTTTTCTAGCTCTACTGTTCGGTCGTTTTTGTTGAAACTATTGATCATGAAAGCCTTCGTGATATCAAATTACTGCGTTTTACATCAGAAGGTTAGGCCCTATGTACCACTGGGCATTCCGGGATTGAGTTAATGAGTGACATCACAAGGTTACAGTATTTAGAATTCTCGTTTTGATCTAATTCAAGAGAAGTTAAGTCGACATTTTCTGTCGTCAAATTAACTTCGATTAAGTTGTAACTGCAACTTCTAACGTTCCCGTGTAAAATCGAGCGTTTCTGTTACAATGTTTAAGGTTCAAGATGTAAAGAAATTCATATTCAAGTTCAAATTATTACAAATGATTATAGTTCATATATTTGCCTGGTATCTTTAACTGTGTATTGTTCATAACTTAATAAATTAATTTGTATGTATTTTACCAGCAAATTTAATGCTTTGGGAATAGTTGATAGAGGGGACTGGTTATGAAGCCCGGCAAACATCAAAGGAGCAAACGAAGACGCCAAGATTTATGTTGGAAGGTCCACGACAGTGCACAATCTTTTGTTTTGCGCTCATGCACTATGCATGAATTACATAACCAACACGTTTCTATTAGTTAGTTCCTCAGAACGGTGTAAACAACTATTGTGTTTTGTGCACCGTCAAGGCCAAAAAAGCGAACAAAAACATACAACAAAGAACTTTGTCGGGTTTCATAACCATTCCCCTCTATTAACTATGCTTTGGGTAACCCTTTAGAGGACTCGTGTCCCATCCAGGGTGGGGTGGGGAAATACTCTTAATCACTTCATGCTACAGAAACTTGGGATATGCGCCGACCTGATGGCCTCTGGATCTTAACGCAGAAAGGGAAGAGAAGGTGCTCTTATTTCAACCAATCAGAAGCAATCTTAAATTGGCTTTTGCGCATTTTCCCGCGCTAGGCACGTGTTGCATAATTTATGCACTTGCTGAATTGCGAACGAAGATTCATAGAGCCAGCTACCATTTAACCCTTTACTCTCTAAGAGTGCCATTTGTCACACAACTTAAAAACGTTGTGAATATTTGAGATATTTTTATGAAGTTTTGCCATGAAAATTGTCTTGTAAAGATCTGCTCATTGAAGGCTTAAAATTGTGACCCCCTCCTATCTAAGATATGGTTGACCACCCCCATAATTTTACAATTTCTTTTTTGAGATGCACATGGAATGCAAGACTTGTTTCACATCAAGCTTTGTACTATTGTACCAAGACCTGCTAAATAAGCCACGGATCGGGAGCATACCTATGATATTTGAGAACTGATACGTGTTGGAAGCTTTTTATTTTCACATTTCAAAACAATTTCTCTCAACATGACTACCTCTTTCATAACTGCTGATGTCAGTTCTTAAATAAGTTGATCAATGGCTTTCAAATGGTATATTGTACACAGGCAGAGAGCCTTTTTTTGCTGATTTAGGATAAACTGTCGTTTGCCTAAGGGGGTAAAGGGTTAATAGTTCTTGTAGGAACGGCACCTTGTTCTCGAGATAACTTAACTGTCCCTAAGAGAATTTATTAAAACATGAGGCAAAGTGCTCACTCAGAAAATTCGGTCTCATAATGTAATTGTAAAATAGGAACACATGTGGAAGTTGGAAGAACAGGAATGAACAACCGATTTTTTCCCACATCTGTTTCGAGTTTTTCCTAACTCTCCCAAGGTTTTTAATTGTTAAGGGGTAAATATTTTTGTCTGCGCTGGCCATTAATCAGGCTCCCGAAAATTGAGGCAGAAAAAACTCGGCGAGCTAAGCCACTCCAGGGTGTCCGAGCTTTTCCTTTAATGGGCTTTTCGTCCCCAAACCGCTCGCACTAGACCCTGCTCGGCTCGCTCCGTTCGCGTGTCGCTGTATTCGGCTTTTCCACCAGTCGACATCGTATTAAAAGCAGGAACTGAAATAATGAGAGATTTTTTTAAAAGGTACTCGGAGTTGTGATTTAACATCCAACACTGTAGCGTAACATTCACTGATAGCACGAGCAGTGATAGAAATGTAGATACTCTAAAAAATTAATATTTAAAAAAGGAAGAATTCTTTACAAGAGTTCAAGTAAACGAATGCTATGACGCGCTGGGAAAGGGCCATTTCTGAAAAGTTTAAATGATGTAGAGAAAATCATCATTCCAATAAAGCGCGCTCTACGAACGATTTTTGTTTGCACTTTAATGGAAACTGTTAACAGAGATCTTTCCATTGGACACCTGAGCTAGTCAAGCTCCAATTTGGTAAATAAAAAGATAGGATGTATTGAAAACCAATCAGGTTCGGGAATTTGGTTTTATTCAAATTACTTAAGCTATTACTTTATTGCAAGTCCTCTAAGACACAGCACAGTCCATCAATGGAGGGTTTTTTTTCAAAACAAGAAGCAAACATCTGCAAAGAATACAGATAAGGTAAGACTAAAAGCTTTTAGATCCATCGTCGACCTTTCAGACGTACACCATCCCAACTTTCAAAACTCGATAACTGTTTGTTCGGACAGGCTCATTTAAAGATACTAGAGATAGTAGGGAGTCTTCAAAAACGTTTGGTTGATTGCTATCTGTGTTATCATGGCAGTGAAAACAAGGTGTTTACAAATAGGCAATTTTCTCGACACCTACAATCAGGGACAAAAGCGTTGAGATATGTTTGCTAATTGAAATGTTTTGGTTAGAGATCCGTACTTCCGTGATAGAAAAAAACACCTTAAGTACGTCAATAGCCACCCCTTCCTCCCCCCCTCCCCCCCCCCCTTCCCCCCTCACACGCCCAATCAATGTTGAAACAGGCTTTAGCGATGCTGTTACTAGGTAACAACATTGGAAAGGGGAGTGGGGAAGGGTGAAAGATTAGAAGTGTAGAAAGGACAAATTACACTTGAAATGAGAAGTACACGAGAATAGGGTTGGTACCGGCTACGTCAACTTCGCCCGCAGTTTACCCTCTTAAATGGTTGGTGCCCCCTAATTATTCGGAAAATAACTTCCTTTTCCAATTATCGACAGACTTTAAAAGACTGAACAAAAAGAGAGTTTGGGAAAGTTCAAGAATTTCCAATTTTTCCACCCGCGCGGCATCGCTGTCAGGTCGCTGGAAGTGTGGTCGCTAAATGCTTGTCTCATGGTTAGTGCGCTTGACTCCGGATCGAGCGGTTCGGGTTCAAGCCGTAGCCATTGTGTTGTGTTCTTGGGCGAGACACTTCACTCTCACAGTGCCTCTCTCCACCCAGGGGTTTAAATGGGTATCAGTCAGTTCAATGCTGGGGGTAACCCTGCGATGGATTTGCATTCCATCTATGGGGGAGAAGAAATATTCCTAGTCGCTTCATTCTACAGAAACCGGAGGTAAGTACTGGCCTGATTGACCAGTTGGCTCGTATGCAGACTTTACCCGTACTTTAAGTAACGTTACCGGTTGAATAGATTTGCCTTGTAGACCCAGGAACACAATTTTTGCCGGAGTAAGTTGCATATTAGCGTTTTATTTGTGATATTTTTGACTGGCAGACTTTGGAGCCATATTCAAGAACGAAGACCACTTTTTTCAGAGTAAGGGTGGTCTTTCGGACATTGTATCTCCGCACCGAATTCCCTGACGCCCATATTTGTTTACATTTCTAACAAGAGTAACTCAGTCACCGTGTGGTGTCTTGGAAGATTTTCGCGCAAACGCTCTTGAACAAGTACTAAACTTTAGCTCTCTTTAAACTGAGAACATAACCGTTTTATTACGTTAGATTGGTAAAAATACGTCAGCCGATTTAGCTACTAGAAAGTGGCATCCATTGAAAGACTACTACACTTTCGTAACTTTACGTTAGTCATTACTTTGAACTTGAAATTACGTAAAAGTCAAACAAAACTTCCCATGGTCGAGCCATGATTGAAAAACGATCTTGTGGGTGAAAACGGGTTTGTCATTGAACCAAAAGAAAGCTGGCTGCTTGAAAAAGGCTCTAAACCAAATGGAGCCTGTCCCTGGAATGCAATCCCAGGCGCTGAGTTTGATCCCAATGAGAAACTTGAGCCAGCATTACTGACTGCATAAAACGAAGATGTAATACTGTCCACTGAATGTTTTAGAAAGCTGGTAGATGGAACAGAAACATTGTTTGTTGAATTTACAGCTTGCCCTGTTCCTTGCTGTGGTGTTACGCCATCTGTTTGCCGTCTGGTGGAGTTATGAGTTACGAATGTGAACTGCGAAGCTGCAGAATTTGGCGGGGACATTCTGTAAGCACTGTTTCCTGTAGGCCCGCTAAAGAGCATCGCTGACTGACTACTGGGGGCAGTTGCCTTCTGTTCTACAAGATCTGGCATGGCTGCAAGTGCGCGCAATGGGTTGTTTGTGCTGGCATCATGGCTGACATTCGACTTAACAGAGTGAAGTAAGTTTGGATTCACAGACACCATAGCGGTGCTGTTGTAGTTTGCATCTGAGCGCGACGAGATGAGATTATCAATGGCATAGGAAAGACTTGAGTTCAAATCACTAGAGCCGATTAGAGACTCGGCAGAGAAATCCGAGTAAGTAGTCCTGGATGGCCGTGTTTGAAGTTGGGATTCCTGTGTCATAACTGAATCTCCCATCAGTTCGTTTCCTCCAATCAGCGCCTCTGCCGAGTAATTCGAAAAACTCTGAGCATGGCCTTGTTCACTGGGTGTACTGTGAATTGACGGGGCCACGGCCATTGTTAAACTGCTCTGTTGGTTTGGATTGCTGTCAGAATTAACAGATGCGGTCGTTATGTGTGGAATGTTCGGCAGAACCACTTCACTTGAGGCAAGCAGAGATTCGGCAGAGAAGCTAAGGCTGCCAGAGCCAAGCTGCGAAACTTGTTGGTGTTGCTGCAAATCTGACGTTTGTGTTTGCTCCATGCTCTGAGGTAAACCAGCTAAAGATGCAATACTGTGAGAAAGGCGTGGTATCTGGCCAGCCTGACTCATTCCTATACTAGAAACTTGTACAGTTGGTTTACCACAATCTACTCGAGTTGGCATGGTATTAGCTGGAACTGACACCTGAGTGGTAATACCTGGGATCAGAGAATTGACGTTAAAAGTCTGTATTGTCATTATCTCCGGTTGAGGCTGACAAATACTAATATTTCCTGGTGGTTCCTGGGAGCCGCAAGTGCTCGCTCTCTTTGCCATCCTGGTGTTCTCTCACAGTTAAGTGTGCTGCTCCACGTTTGTTTGAGGCCGAGGTCGCTTTATTTCCTAACAAAGGTTTGTTTTGGGAATTTCTATTCGTGTTTTGAGTTCGGCTTGTATTAACCGCCGATTTTTTCTGACCCTTGTTGGCAGGCCCTCCTTTTTTCGCTTTACAACCCCCTTGGTTTTTGCTCGCATCTGTCGACGCCTTTGGACGAGGAGTACTCTCGTTGTTCTGACTAATTTTGGACACAGTTATACTCTGGTTTGGAGTAGCAGTCACATAGAATGCCGGCAAGCTGGTGCTCTGTGTCACAACAGTGTTGCTGACTCCAGCTGCAGCGTGTTGATTACCCAGGCTGTTTGGCACTGGCACAGCGACAAGAGGAGTTGACATCTGAACTGCACTGGGAACAGCAGCACATGAGCTAATCACAGCTGGTTGGAGGTTCAGGATAGCGGCAGAGTTATGCCCCGTTGCAGGAGCGACAAGTGGGACAGCATTCACCACACTTATTGGCGAAATTGATGTACCAGGTTGTAGTGCAACTTTCATGATGGCTGCTACACTGTGTCTTGAGTAGCCTGCTTGAGACTGCAACCCTTGAGAAGCAGAGCTGACTGGCGTGCTAACAGTCTGTAACGGCTGCTGTGTTACAGAGCAGGGCACGTTATTTCCAAACTGTACAACAGGGGGATTAAAGGATGGATTAGGATTCGACAAACTGCTAATGTTTCCCTGTAGCTGGTTCAATTCAAGCTGGCCAGAAGTGTTTGCACTATTCTGCGCGACAGATGTTGTTGGGACTTGAACCGTTGGACATGTTGTAACTGGAGTAAAAACAGACGCTGTGCTACTTGCTGCAGAAATTGGATTAGTTGTTATAATAAAAGGGGCCACATAAGCAATTGATTCTCTCTTCGATTGCTCCTTCGCGACAGAAGCCGAAGTGATTGGAAAATGATTAAGCACAGCAGTGGTTGCAGTAGTGGGCTGAGTCGCATTACTAATCACTGTTGTTTGGCTGGTAACCTGTGGTGGTCTCGACGCAGTTGTCACTGCTGCAGTCGGTGATTCCCTCGATTTTGGGACCTCTATCGTCGTCATAGCAACAGCATCACCAGCTGTATCTGTGTCGACTGTCCCAGATAAGGTAGAATCTGTTGTTGTTGTTGTTGTGGGGGTCTGTCTTCAAATAGCTACACTATTTTTCTTTAACAAATCTCTCAACAGCTTGTTTTCTTTGGTAGCCGATTCAAGTCGAGTTTTCAACAGGTGAACGTCTTGAGCTAGAAGAGAAAAGAATTATAAAAAATATGTCAACTGCATTGTAACAAGCCTCGCTCAAAACACAGAGCTATCATGGTGAAATCACAGCAAATACAGTGTAGGCTATCACGACCTATCACGTGCAAGCCTTGTGTTTCTATAAAAATCTTACCAAGCAGAGCGAAGCCATCGCAATGTAAGTCCAGTTTTTTGGTTGAAATAAGCCCACGATTACCTAATGTGCTCGCTGCGATGTGAAATATGAACAAAACAGTACTGATAACCCTTCGTCAGCAAAGGTGCAGAAGTGTCTCATTTAGCTGTATGAAACGGACACGTACGTTAGGAAAAATGCGTGGTCGTTCTACCAAATCAGTTTGATGTTATAAAAGAGATAGGGAACCATCAACCTCAATGCGCCACTGATAAACGAATTGGTACAACTCTGTTATTAACACAAAACCACAATGCATCGTCCTCCCCCGCACTTCCTAACCTTTGGTTATTACCAGTTTTTATGATATATCCTCGAGAACGCATCCTAATTTCGTTTCGGCCTGTCTGCAGCAGAAAACAATCGAGATTTTTTGTGAAGACTGAAAATTGGCCGCCCCTTTAGGTTTCTTCAGGGGTTTTTGGCCTCGTTTTAGTGTCCATCTGCTACGTCTAGGGTTAGATAATTTATGCTCGAAAATTTGAGCATTATGCTTTTCAGCGGCACTCCAAAAATCATAGCATTACGCTCGAAATTATGCTCAAAGATGCTGGGTATATTTTGCGCAAAAAAAAGGACAAAATGTGGGCTAACATGCACCCTCAAACTTACAGGCCTGGGGAGCCAGGCATAAAGTAAGATAGCCAGGCCTTCAAACAGAAAACCAGGCCTTCAACGAAGCCAAATAATTGCATAAAGCAGCCACAAAGCCCACAACTGACGGGACAATTTTTAAACACATTATTTTAGTGTTTTTATTAGCAGGATAATCAAGTTGATAATTTTATCAACTTTTATGCTCCTGTCCTAAACATGACTATTATGCTGGCATTATGCTCGATGCTTGCATTATAGTAGTATGCTCGTAATCGTAGCTATAACAAAATTCTCGATGGTGATTGGTTCTCCGCGCACCTATGTGTCACGTAATCGGAGCGCGATCACGTGGGTGTCCAATTACAGGTATCCAATTTGAACTTTTTGTAATTGGATAGCTATAATTGGATACCCACGTGATTTTCACGTCAATTACGCGCACTTTAATGGCTTCCTTCGCAATGTTTCCTACAGTTTTCAAAATTATGAAAAGCGCTACAGACGTTTCCGCTCAAAAGAACTTCCCAAAAGACATTTTTAATTCCGAAATTTCTTAAAGATACGATAATTAGTAATTGGACCTCGTATCGTACAATTCAAGGAGCAATCGTGCTCGTATTTTCAAATCGTCCTCGCGCTTCGCGCTCGTCCGAGTTTGAAATTACTCACGCGATTACTCCCTGAATTGTACTCCTCGCGGTCCAATTACTATTACAAATTATTCCAACATAATTTATCTAACGCTAATGCTGATTGCAACTCCCGTAGCCTACAGGCCAACACTTTTAGAAATGGAGACCGCGGCAGATCAACTCTCTACAGAGGTTGTGGATAACTTTGAAGAGTATTTGTTATAGCGTACAAATTTACGGTTTACGAACAAGACGGGAAGAGACATAAAGAAATATACAGCATTTGCCGAACAATTTGTTGCTTTACTCGCTATACATTATTCTTAACATGTCAGGTAAAAAAAACGTGCTTGTCTTGTTGATCAACATAGTTTTACCACTGGGAATTCGCAAATTATGTGGACCGTATGTGATTGGAAAAATCCGCTATTTAAGAAATCGAATGTGGTTTAGCATTGTCTGTACTCTTATCGACAACGATACGCGTCATCACAGTGGTCAAAATTTGTTGTGGACTCAAGAGGCGCAGCCGAGTCCACAACAAATTTTGACCACTGTGATGACGCGTATCGTTGTCGATAAGAGTACAGACAATGCTAAACCACATTCGATGTAACAAACTGAAGTCAATTTTTTATGCGTCTGTCCTCTTATTAATGATAAATTGCGTCGTAACATTGTCAAAGTGGCTGTGGAACTACGAGCCGCAGGCGAGTGGTTCCGCAGTAAACTTTGACAATGTTGTGATGAAATTCATCATGGATAAGAGGACATACGCATGAAAAAACTGACGTCAATTTGTTTTTTACGATAACAAGACCCTAAAATGGTCAAATGCAGGGAATAAATGAGGGGAAAAGACGCCGTAAACTTGCCGTAAACAAAGATAATTGAATTTTATTTAAAATGACTCTAACATTTTCAATAGCTTTTCTCGCTTTTTGATTGGCTACTTAAAAAAGTCCGTAAAATCTCATTGGTTGAGAAGTTGACAGTTTGACAGCCGAAAGCTGAACTTGAAAGCTTGCATAAATTAAAATTTTATCCGTCTGTACTCTTATTGATAATAAAAATGAGCCAATCACCGAGCGAGAAATCAGACAGTTATTGAAAACTTGTTAATTTTACCACAATATCAACGTCAAAGAAAATGTTTTCTTGCAGAGCCTGACCAAGAGCGTGATACATTGACGCGAGCAGCGTTGTCTGGACTCTTATCGACAACGGCAAATTAGCCAATCAGATTGCGAGATTAGTAGCAATTGTGGTATAGCCAACATATTTGCGAAAACTGCTCGACTCGGAAACTTGCTCCTAGTACTCTTCGGTTGTCCCTCAGAGAAGAGCTCTGGGGTCGAGAATTGACTTTGATGACGCGGTGATCATGTGACGTTGGAAAACAATGTGTCACAGATGAAAGCCTGCACTGTTTGATCAGGAACGAACTTCTACTTTATAGGTTTATGAAATGGACATAAACTGATTATTCTAGAAGGTTAGTGGTAAGAAAGTTTTAACGAGATTTCAGGTCTGGAAAAGAACGTTAACTACTCAGAATTCAGTTCGCGTGACTAGACGGATTGACCGTTAGGCCAGACACAACGACAGTGGGATTCTAATTCAAGTTACTAAGTAGATGTTCGTTCTGTGTAGGAATCTCTTGTTCATGGCCACAGTTATACGTCGAAGTTACTGATTCTAGCGACAAGAGAAGCTTTAACTTTCCAGGTAAGCAGGATGAGTGAAATAAAATTATGAAACTTAAGTACATTTGAGGGTTCTGTCCTCGTGGACCGGTTCACAAGAACCGATACAAAAGACCTAACAATGTTCAACAGCTAAACAAAGGTTCGTAAAGAAAGGAGTACAATGGTTATTCCCTCTGTGTACCGTTACACCAGGACACAACCCATTTGAGGGACGAGCAGCATTCGAAACAAGGACGGAAAAATCTAACTTAGTTCCACAATCGCTTCATTGTTGAGAAGACTTTTAATCAATATCCAATAATTTGTGAGCCAGCTATCATTCATAACAAGCAGTTTAGTCCCAAGATTTTATGCAACGAGCCACGTACCATTCGAAGAAGTTGAAGCGGCAAGCCTGTTTTTGTGTGTGCGGAGCTCACACTAAGTTGGCAGCTGTTTATGAGAGTCACGTGATTGAACAGAATGACTGGGCACTAGTTAAGATCCTATAGATGAGAAGATTGGATGCTAGTTGGCTTGTGCAAGTGGTTTTTTTCTGCCTCCTTCGTGTTGGCCACTTTGCTTTTGTGTTCCATTTGTTGGTTTAAAGATACTTCATTTTTATTTTCCCAGCTTTCAGTTGCCAAGGTAGGTTTTTTCTTTTATAGCTTGTCAGTTGAGATGCAGTACATTGTCTGTTTGCATGTATCCAAAATCGTTAAACTCCAGAATACCTGGCCACTTATTAGCATCTCATTGAATAAGAATAGCAACTATTGTTATATACCTCATTCTTCAAAGCACACCGACGCATGTAACTAAATAAAGTGGCCGGGTATTTTGAAGTTGCTCCTCCAAAATAAATATTCGTATCCTTGGTAATTTCGATCATATTTAAGCTTGTGCTTAATTACATGTCTGTTTTCAGTTATCAAAAATCCAGCTTCCTAATTTCATGTAGGCTTTGGAAATGTTGATTGCAGTTGTAATGTTTATTGATGGCGTTCTTTCATCATTCCTTCAGGTGTCTATATCTGGAGTTATTTTGCTCACAGAAGCCAACATATCAAGACTCAACTTGAGGTTAGTGCAGGTTGCACAGGGGCTGGTGTGCTTTTGCAAGCTGATCGGCCTGAATGTTCAGCGCGGGTTGCCCTATGCAGCGAAAGGAGTCATCTTTCTTGTGCAAGCTAATATCTTGCTAGCCACCATGTATATCGGCTTGAACTGATTGATATAGGTAGCACTATAAGTGAGACATAGTGTCAGGGATTGTCAGAGAGCTTCAAAGATTGTCAGAAACTCTGAGAAACTGAAAAAGACTGCCTTGAATTTGCATTGTACTTGAATTGTTAGAAATTTGAACAGTGTCACCCTGTTGTTGCTCTTTCAAGATCAAAAGTTAGTATGCAAATCTCAGTTGAACAATACCGGTCAACGATCGTCTTCATAACCATTTTGTGAATGCAAAGGATGCCTTGTCACATTTTAAGGATAAGTTTTGGAATATGATAAGTGTGGCGCCAATTATGGATGATGATGATGTACCATTCTCAGAGGCAAGATGTTAATTCTCATGCCAAAATTGAAGCAAGCTGTTACACAAATTTACAAAATGTGGAATGAAGTGATGCTATGGTTGACACAAATGCAGGGTAAGAAAAAACATTTTGAACTTCACTTGTGCAATAGACAAGTGAGGTTTTGGTTTTACTTGTCCAAACCTCAAGTCCAATTGTCCTTGGATGTAGAGTTAATCCAATCCATAGTTGAACCACATTTCTTTGAACAGCTGCCTTAATTGGTTCCACATACTGAGGATTTGAATCTTTTTCAAATAGTGTTCCTATGACACGTTATGATGAACAAGAGAATATATGCAATACTTTCTGCCCAATCTACAGCCAATGTACAAAGAACTATGTAGATTTGCAAAGGCAGGATACCTACATCTGGAACATTACATCACATCTTTTTTTATATCTTGTACTACCCACGGGAAGGTGTCCTTCCAAGATTCCTGCAACTTTCAAACTCGAACTGCTGGGCTGTGAAATTGTTTTCTCCTCTCGTTCACCTCGGTGCTTTCTACCAAAGGTTTTGCCTTTCTCTCTAGCTCCTTTCCTGGTGCGCCAAAATAGCCTTTTATGCTTCGCTGATCAGCCATCAGAGAACTTAAGACACCATGATGGCCAGGCCGAGGACAATGTCGATTAAAAAGTGATTTTATGTTTTACCTAAGAATCTCTCGGTACCCTAAAGTCATTTACTTTGTTTATCACCATCAAAGCTATCACAAAACTGAATCTAGGACACATCGATAAATTCTAAATAAAAGTCTAAAAAATTAGCCCTCATGGTTCACGTTTTCCATACCACGCAGAATTTGGTCATTTCACGTTGTTGCCTGCAGAGGACGGCAAAGAAATGTACCGAGAATTATAATGTACGTGCACAGCCATTGTTCTCCTCATTAAACCTTTTGTTTAGCGACCTTGCTGTTGCCATTGCCATCGTGGTTTTCTTAAGATCCCACTTGTGCATGTGCTGACAGCGACTAAGAGGGTCTATTAATAAATGCACAAATTGATACCCCCAAATCAGTGTTCCAGATAAGTGAGATCAGCTAGACGACCCGATAAATTAGTAGAAAAATCATAGTGATTTGCTGGGAGCATTGGAAATTGACCTGTTAGAATTCCTTATTGGCACCCAACCTTTAAAACTTACCTGGAACCCTGCAAATGAGTGGCAGGCCCCTTTCGGTACTCATTGAAATAAAGTGGCGGATAAATCATAAGTGCTCAACTCATTTCATCTCTAACTTGTAAGTTTCTTTTGCGAAAAGTGATCTGTTTTACACTTGCAAAAACTTAACTGTATATTAATTTCTCTGCTGAAACATTTAAACACCTTGTTTTTTAAATTATTTTCTGAAGATTCACTCGTCCAAAGGATAAGTAGGATTGACAACCCACTTGTCCACTGGCCAAAACCACTTGTCTGGGACAAGTGGACACTGTCTTTGTTGCACCCTGAAATGATGTGCTATAATACTTATAAGGCAAACAAATGAAGTGGAGGAAAATCCAAACCCTACAATATTTGATGTCATTGATCCGACCATCATTTTCTGCGAATTAGAGCATGCATGAAATAGACAGCACCCCAACTAAATGTAAACACTCTCTAAAATTACTTGTGAGTGGCTTCCAGAATAACTAGCTTGTTTATTTCAACAAACTTCGAGTTAAAACACTTGGTACAACACATTGGATATCAAAACAAAATAATATAGTAGAGGGACTATAATAGTTTATGATAAGAATAGTACTCCGAATAACTAAAAGATTATTTTCTAATTGAAATTTCTCAAATTAGTCCAACTGTGATAACGCAAATGTCATTGTGTTTTAGTTTTAGAATGAGGTTAAAAAGCTTGCCTTTGAAACGTGTTTAATTAAGAGTTGACAACGAAGGTAAATGCTTTAATGAAGTTGACAAGGGTCAATTCATGTCTCCCAGGTTCATGCCTTCAGCATTCAGTTTACTTTACAAGATCTTATCAACTTCAGTGCAGTACAAGGAGGAAAAACAGAGTTGGCTAACATCGTCAACAAAATCGCACTCAAAAACCTACCATGACAATCAAAACACAAAAATGTAACATCATCTGATAATTTCCAGTTCAAATGCATGTCATTTTTTGTAAGACTTGGCCTTTCTCCATTGTGGGTTCACGCTTCCCTTCAAAACGTCTCCTAATTTATAGCACATTAATACCTACAACATGTTATCTTTAGAACTATTCGGATAAAATCGGTACTCAAGGATTTTATGTAGCATGATATTTTTATTTCGCATATAATACAGCAAAAACCTTCACTGATGTGAAATTTAAGCTTCCTTCCTCTAAAGGTCTTCCACAACCGAACATATTTCTCGTCAAAAAAGGTGCAACACTGGGACAACGGTACAGAGTGACGTAAAAGTGTCGCAAACGGACTTGCTTAAGCAGGCTACCTATTTTCTAACCACACTAAAGGGGAAGGGGTAGGGATTGGGTGACTAAAAACATGAGGAAGAAGGGGAAGGAACAGCACCCTGTCCCAATAACAAAGCGGGTTTCCAATAAGCAGCCCAATTTAATTTCCCCAGCTCATAAAATTCAAAAAAGGAAAAAGGACGCTACGCACAGACAAGTATGCAGTGCGGACCTATGTTTACGTTTTGCAAACATTGATCATGAATGATTCAGTTCTAAACAAACTCATCATCCTTTGTCAGGGAACAATTTCATCTCTAGGTGTAGAATCTTGGTAGATCAATTGCCAGTGAACAAATCAACCCAAATCATGATTTCATTTGCACTTTTAAATACAAAAGTTTACTTTACAACCAAAGATGAGGGCCACGTAATCCTGCAGATACTTGATTCTTAGATTAATGATAGATTGAAGACATATGATCTGCTGTTGTGATTTATAATTGGGTTCTTTATCGTAATTTATGTCACAACTTTCTTAAACTGGGGAGTATTGACTATTCATCAGTAATCAGTATTTATTAGCGAGCAGTAAGTTTAGCAATAACTTGGTAGTAATCAGTATTGCTGGCATTTTGCCTGGCTCAAGTTGTAAAGGTTTCTCTTGACGCAACTGTGATAAACCCGATGTAAAAATGCAAATTTTTCTTAGGGGTTGAGTTATAGGTTTAAATTTTTGATCTCATTGCTGCTTTGTTTGCATCAGTGTTTTCAATTTTGACTAAGAGCAAATGTAATCAGTAAATGTTACATGTACATCAGATTAGACCAACCTGTTTGTTTCTACAGTTGTATAAACCCTTTGGTGACTGACTGACACTAGCTCGTTTTCAAGTGCATAGAAACTTTTCTGCACAAGGTAAGAATGTTACGAAAAAAATCTGATTTTGTGCAGTCAGGTCTGTGCAATTTTGAAGGTTATATTTAGCAGCTTGTGTTTGTCTTTACATGTATGGGTCTAAAACAAAAAAGTTGGAAAGCGTTTGCTTGCTTGCTTTTCTCAATTTGTTGAACACTTCATTTACAGTGTATGATTGTTAACTGGCTGATAAAATAACCCTGTTTTTTGATTCTGTACACTGTGATTCTTTTAATATTCAAAAGAGTTCTAGCTGTTTCAGTTAGCCATACAAGACTAAGCAAAACAATACTGAGCCTCACTGTCGTGCGAAAAGCTTCAGCTCTGAGGATATAAACAGACAAGCAGTTATCACGTACGTTTAACTTGCAAAATGCAATAGAAAAAGTTTTTAGCCAATTTAATTTCCACAGACTTCATTACACACTGAATGTATCTGGATGTAGAAGAAAATTAGTTAGTTGTTATGTATCTACCGGTTATCAGTTATGATCAGGCTTTGAACAGTCAGTATTCACTAAGGGACTGTTCATTTTTTATGAGGAAGGTGGGGGGGCTGGTGGGATTTGGGGGGGTCATGTGAAAAGGGCTATCAAGGGGGGCCATCCCAAAAAAATAAGGGAAAAGGGGGGGGTTAGGTGAATTTCTTTAGTAAAGCTTTGAAATGGCATAATGTTTTAATATTTAAAAAAATGCTATAGAACAAACATAATAGACAGGATACAAATTTATTACAAACTTTCCTTCTGTTTTAAAGTAACATTTGATGACAAAAAATATTGTATCTACGAAAGAGAACTTTAAAGTAACACTGTTATTTTCTAATACAACTTTCACTGGCACTCATCTTCATCTTCACTGTCGTCGAGCCCTTCTTCGCCCCTTGTACTGCTGTGGGAGTCACTTCCAGCAATGCTTTCAGTCAGAGGATACTCTTCAGGGTACATGAAGGTGTAAACAAAGTATCTGACTTCCTGCTTAAGGTTCGTGGTGATTCTGCTTCTTGCAGCATTGGCGAAATAATTCCCTTCCTAGAGCTGTGCGATGTATAGCCCATCTCATCTAAATACCCACATGGTAACATCCTCAACTTTAAAAAACACTCTTCCAGGATGGTCAGGCTAGGAGGGTACACAAGGCATTGTGGAATATCATTTCCTAGCAGGTTTCCAACACAGATTCCTTAAACTCTTTGGATGTTGTTTTGAGTCCGTTTTCTCTT
Source organism: Orbicella faveolata (assembly GCF_042242905.1). Classification (NCBI taxonomy): domain Eukaryota; kingdom Metazoa; phylum Cnidaria; class Anthozoa; order Scleractinia; family Merulinidae; genus Orbicella; species Orbicella faveolata. The sequence continues at coordinate 27,983,770 of NW_028301553.1, forward strand.
TCTTTCATTTGACTTTGTGCGGTTTTCCTTTTTTCTTTCTCCTTCTGTTGATGTGTTGTTTGTGTATGCCCTTGAATAAGCTGTCATAACTTCTCTTCTTATTTTCTAGTGCTTCCATGTCCTGCGTGACCTTCGTCAACTTAGCTTCTATACATCTAATATGTTTTACTCTGAAACTGTGGGCAAATTCTTCACCCTGCTTTAAAGCAAGCCCATTGGACTGAAAGAGTGTGGAATTATGTTCCTCCACATCTTTCAATATGACATTCAACTTTTCCACCATTCCTCTGGGCTCATTGATGGACAAGTTCAGTTTCTCCCATCACTGGGGTTCAACTGGTACCCTGGCATATGATAATGATGATAACAGCGAATTAAATTAATATTTTAAGGGTCCATTAACCGATCTTTTTGAGCCGTTGCTAGGGAAAATTTAGTCTCATATAATCTCATCATTTTTAGTTAGTTCAGAGTTATTTCATGTGTTTTAACTTTTTCCTGATCAGTAACACTAGTGATGATGTCATCAGGCCACGCCTATGGTCATGTGACTGATACAGCAAAAATGCAAAGGCTCCCAGGCAAATTACTTTCCCGGGATTTTTTTCATTGACTTAGTATTTTAATTTAAATCCTCATTACACTATGCATCGATTTTGTTTAATTTCTAAAACGTCAGATTTTGAGAGCATTTCAAAATATTGAAAAATTCGTAATTTTCTGAAAAAAACATGATTTCGAAAAAGGAATGCATAGCTATGTTGCCAACATTGGCTTTAATCGAAATTCGTCGAAAAAGGCTGGATTTAATGAAAAACCGCGTTTCCTTTAGCATTGAAAGAAACCGGAAGTGCGCCCGATATCTATTGGATGTTACCCTATCAGCGCATGCGCAATTTACACTACCAGCGCACTTTGGTAGATCAAACAAAGCCACATGGAGTTAGTTTTTCTCTTTCTATTGTTCTTGTTTTTCTGTCTCTCTCTTATTTTGTCTTTGCTTGTACTTTTTTTACTTTGCATTTTGCGAAACACAAAGAAAAACGTCTAAATGTGAGCGAATTTGCAAGTTTTTGAGTTGTTTTTATTTTCCCTGCTCAGGCTGACGTAAGTGACCAGAAGTGAAATTTCACCTCCTTAGCAACGCGCGCGAGCACGCGCATGAATCGGTTAATGGGCCCTTAAGAGGAGGCCTCCAATCACCTAGAGGTGGTTTTCAGGAGTGTCCTCTAAAAAATTAACGTCTAAAATGTACATTAAATGTCTAAAATACAGAAGTAATAAAAGGTAAAAACATGAGAGGCCCAATCGGTTATTGCTCTATAATACATTTTTTTCCTGCTCCATTCCATTCTTGGCTTGCTACAGTAGTTAGAAAAACAAACCAGTTTAGAAATAAAATCACCAAGTTAGAAAAAAACTACATGTAACTAGTAAAATAATAAGATTAACTGAGCCCAAAAATTAACTGCAACACATGCAAAAAAAATAGTAAGCTGAGGGGGTCATGCAATTTTTAAATGGTGCTTCCCAAATCCCACAAGCTCTTCCTCCCTCATAAAAAATGAACAGTCCCTAATGCATTACATTCTTATCATGACTGTTTGCAGAACAACTGTTGAATCTTTGGGCTTGTGTTAAACCCATCTTTATAATAAACATGCTTAATTTACTGGAAAATAACAGGTTCTTATGTTCTTTTCATTCTTTATGGTGAAAAGTGTAATTTATGTTGCATGACATTTGTGGTGTATTACTGGTGATCAGTGATGGTCACTGCAGACTTACAGGATTCGGTATTCACTTGTGCAATAGATTGTTAGCATGACTGTAATTGCAAGACAACTGTACTTTGAATCTTTGGGTTTGTCTTAAACCCATATCATGTTTTTTATAAAGCTCCAGGCTTAAATGTTACAGGCAAATGAGTTTTACTTATAACTTGTTTTTCTTATTCTTAATGGTCTATATATTTTTTAAATGGTGACAGTGGAACAGACTAAGTTGAAGTGAACTCTTTGAAGTTGACACGAGAAGAAGGGCAGTATTTCTTTAAAGATGATGCAGAAATAACTTTCAGTAATTCATTCAACGACTTCATTTATTTGGCACTTCTGACCAATTGCATGCCCCACGGAGCTGTAGACATGGATGAAATTTCTCCTCTCCAGTCCTCACCGGAAGCTGTACCTGGAACATGTAAGTATGAATTTGTAGTATCTTTAATTTGTTTTTTCATTTGTTTTGGATTTTATTGGGGATCTGAGTGGCCATCAAGGAGAGTAACAAGTAGTAATATGCACAAGGAGTCGGGAGGGAAGAGGTATTTCAAGTAAGATTTCCATATGTTCACAACACAAAAAAATCGAACTGGCCTTCTCTTTTATTTAAGGGTGTCTCAAAGCAGTTTCCATCACTTGGATTTTGATGGGTCTGTATAATCACTCTTTATCACTTAATGGTACAATCATGGAATCAAAAACTGCCCAATCATTAGGGAACAAGTTGTTATCATTTTCCTGGCACGATATATAGGTTACCATAGCAACAGTATGACCTGGTAAAAACACCCTTAATTACAGCTTTATGGGCTTATAACTCAAAAACGGCATGGTAAAATTTTTTGATATTATCAAATTTTAATAAGCATGATAAGATGTAAGCTCAATTACCAGCCTAGATAAGATGCAACTTTTGACAAAGTTTAAAAAAAATTCTGTACATAGGGTTCAGAGTCACCTTAAATTTTCAAAACTTTAAGTTCATGTTCTTCAGCAAAATATACTTATGTACACTGGTTTTATTACTCCTAGTTATAACTGCAAACATGCTGGGGTGGCTGTGCTGAAAAAATAGGTCAAAGCACTTATCTTAGTAGTATTGTGAGTAACAATAACAGCTCGAACAATTTGAACAATTATTCAAACAATTATTCTTCTTTGTAGTAAGAGATGGCACACCCACAGATGATGAATTAGAAGAACTGGGCAACGAAATTATAAACTGGATAAAGCTTGGGCGTTGCCTTGGGGTCAGTGATCCACAGCTTGAACAAATAAATCAAGCTCACAACCAACTGTCTGAAAAGGTATACCACATGTTAAAGCACTGGAAACAAAAAGAAGGTTATGTAGCAACCTACAAGACTTTGTGCGATGCATTGAAACACAAACTTGTACAGCGCCAAGACTTGGCAGAGCGGTTTTGTTACATTAATGGTAAGTATTTTCTATTAATTACTGTTACTATTAGAGTCTGATGACGTACTCCAAATCAAGCAGGCTGGATGGGGTTATTGTTGTGTTTTCAGGCAACAAACTTTAGTCTTGCAGCACCTCTCTTCATCTAGGTGTTAATTGACAGGGTAATGCAAGGCACTGATAAACAATTTTTTCTATGTCACTTGTCAAGTTTCTCTTAAGCTAACTATTTTTAGTGACAACTTAATTTAAAGGAATTTATCAGTTGCATGAAAATTAAGTAGTTCAAGTCATGAAGTCACTGACTTGCAGTGTAATATACCTAGTCTCACAGGCATGAGATTGTTAACTTGTGAGTGCCAGGATTTTTGAAGATAACTCAAATATTTCTCAAAATGTCCAAAGATTTCAAAGCCGTTCAAAGGTTTCCCTGTCTGTGTCATACTGATGTGTTTCACCAAAGATTACACTGGTGCCAGTACAAAGTAATTTCTTTAAAGAGGAAATGGCTACTTTAAATGGGCAGTGCTATAAATAGTAACCTAAATGTAAGTTTCAAAAATGCAGTCATGCATTCATTTGTTGTCAGTAATAATTACCCCATTTTAACTTAGCCTTTCTCCCTTTTGAAAGATGAGTAATTTAGCCAAGGGGCTCTTTAGGTCCCCCTTCCCCGCCCTGCCCCCCACTCTCCCGCTCCTTCCTGGTTCCTTAATAGTTACCTAATTTAAATCGCATGTTAAGCATTTATAGTTGTCTACTTAAGTGATAATCAAATGTTTTTCATTAAGTCACATCACACGTAAAAGTCACATTTGAAAATTTCTACCACCTTGGATTTAAAAAGTTGTTCAGATCTGTCAGGACAGCTCCAAAATTTATTTGAAAAAGAATCAGAAGAATCTTAGTAAAGAATCTTAGATACAATAAGAATAGTTGTTGAAGTAATGATTTTGGTATAAATCCTTCTCAATGTCATTAATAATTCTTTAAGTTTGAACAAGGAAATCATGACCAGATGGTGTTTGGATTAAATTAGCATACTTTATTAGATTTTTTGCAATTTTACAATAGAACCCTGCATAACAGCCACCTCTTTATTGTGTCCACTTTAAAGTGGCCTGAACATAAGAACTCTGTGCCAGTCATTTTCTTATTTAAAGAACTCCTTTCATATGGCCACATTTCTGTGGTCTGTTGGTGACTGGATTAATGGGGTTCCATGTTTCCCTTGACTTCATCTCAGGGAACATCAAGATTCTCGGTAAAACAATTGGAACCAGTAAGTGTGTAATATCCACTGAAACCCATTTCGACCATTAGGTTCCTTTGACGATTGATGAAACTTGAACGACTCAACCTGAAACTTGAACGACTCAACTTGAAACTCGAACGACTCAACTTGAAACTCGAACGACTCGACTCGAGACTTGATACTCAAAGATTTCGAGTTTCAAGGATCATGGATTGAGTCGAGTCGTTCGAGTTTCGAGTGACTGTCAACTTACATTTGACCGTTACTGTAGGTCACTTTGATTATTCATTTCATTGAAGTCATTTTGCATATCTTTATAGAACCTTTTACCATTCAGCAGCCCGCTGGTGCAGTACCAGCAGGGAGAGTGACGGGAGAAGTCTCTGGTGCCACTGCAAGTACTCTGAAACGGAAACATTCGGATTCAGATCCTGAACGAGGTATGTAATATAACCCAGTTATACAGTGTTTTTGAATGGTATATCATGGAATATCCCATGAGTCACTTGTATTTTCTCGGTATACATATGAGTAGTATAGGGGGGAGTCAAACAAATACCGTTTCGCAGAGGGAGCTGAATTTCACCTTATCGCAGCCCCCACCATTAAGTCCGGCCCTCACATGCTCGGGCCGGTTGAACCTGGGGGCTGCGATAAGGTGAAATTCAGCTCCCTCTGTGAAATGGTATTTGTTTGACTCCCCCTATACTACTCACAACAAAGGGCCACATATTAGAAACAAGCGAGCCCGCTGTTATACCGCCTGAGCCGCGATGTCTCGAGCGCCAAACAAGTGCGCATGGCTGATGCGGGGCCGGAAAGAAAGCTGCGGGAAGCGTTGTTACAGGGTGTGTTGCGGGCAGCACAACTACCAGCTGAAGAAAGGAATGAAAATGCCAGAGCCGTGTAGAGGTTGCGGAGTCGGCCTTCTGTGCGACTACCGTCTCTGCTGCCCCTGCGGTGGGAATGCGCTTAAACAGCGGCTTATTTGCAAGCGCAAAAAAGCAAAGGAAATTTTTGAACGTGTTCTGCTCGAGCTGAAAGAAACACATCAGTTAGAGAAATGAAACCTTGGGTTATAACACAAGGAACTATGGCTTCCAAGAACCGAAGGTACGAAGAAAGACTGGAAGAAGAACTCGCAAAAATTGATCCAGCAACGTTGCAGTATTTGGACCAACTTCTTGCAGAAAATGCTCCGGCGGCAAGAAAGGTTGTCCAGAACGTGCTGGAAGAACCAATTTCTCAGGAAACGCAGAAGAGTTTGCAAAAGCCGTTACTCCCAAAGCCTTACCAACCAAGACCCCCTCCACGCCAAAGAAAGTCGAGAAAAGCACAAGCAGTTCTGAGGGAGTACAACCCCTTCCCTGCGTGGAAAACCCGAACAGCGACAGACTACCAGAAGGAGATTCTGGATCTGTTCGATGATGCAGAGAAAGAAGGGGAAGAGAGTACAGGCCGGCGTTTCATTCGATGGCACTTCATCAAAGGTCTGGGGAGAAACCTAACACCAGACTTTATGTCGAGGCTTTGTGAAAGAGTAAGCACGTCGTTCTATCTGAGGCACATTTTCGCGTACCAGTTGTGCAACATTGAAAATGGAACTGTGATCGTGTACTACTCGAACCCCAACGGCTCACAGTGGTTCAACACACTGGAAGACGCAGGAGAATGGCTTAGCCGCCAGGAAGAACTGTGTTTCGACCTTGAAAGAGTTGAAAGGTCCAACATGAAGTGGATTTTTGAAAACTTTTTCAACGTTGACCTGAAGGTTGTGCTTGACAGGCAGCCCTTGGTGGGAACGGACTTTCCCTGACTGGCTGCACAACCTTGCCCATGGTCAGGCAATGGTGGCATTGGACACGTACAAAGACAACATGTGCCTATGACGGTGCATCTCTGTGCACTGAGGGGCGCGCACAGACCGTTGCAAAAAAGAAGCCCGAAGTCTCGCCCAGAGTTTCTACAAACTAAATACCATTCCAGAAAACTTCGGAAAAACATCTCTGGATGAGCTGGACAAGGTGGAAGCCCATCTGAATGAGGGCTCGCCCGTCTCATCTTGGCTTGGAATCCGTGTGTACGAGCCTGAGCGTCTGGAAAATGGAGAAGTGGTTTGGCAACTCAGAATAAACCCGAACCCCAAACTTAAAAAGATTTTGACGATAGGAGTCTATGAAGGCCATGCTTTCTTGATAAAAGACATCGCAAAGCTGGCAAAAACCTATGCATTCACGCATTGCGGGCAGAGATTCACAAAAACCTGCAATCTGCAATGCCACCATCAAACCTGCAGCGTGGGAAAAACGGTAATCTTTTGCCTGGGGACAAAAGTGGAAGCCCCGCAGACAGCATTTGAGAAAGTGATGTACCCAAACACCTCATGTTCGAAACAAGCACTGCTGTGGCTGGAGCGAGAAGCGAAGCAATGGGGGATCCACATACACCACGCAATGTGCGGGAACGGGGGCGAGAGATGGCTTCCGTGAGAAGGCGGGAAAATGAAGTCTCCTGTCGATGGGTACAACCACGAAACGAGGACGGTATTCCAATAGCACGGTTGTAACTTCCACGGATGCCCAAAATGTTATCCGCGCCAACGGGAGGTTATAACAAACAGTAAAACAGCCGAACAACTGTACCAAGCCACCGTGAACCGTACCGCATTTCTCCAAAAGAGCGGCTACAAAGTAATCGAGGCTTGGTCTTGCGAAGTTGGGTATCTTAATGGGGAACTCCCGAAGAAGCAAACAAAAACTTACTCACACGGTATTTTGTATCATTTCGAGGCGTATGGCGACAAAAACTATCGGAAAGAGCCAACAGGAGCGTTAACGATAGAAAACGCGCATGTGCCGATCTCCGTGAGCATTGGGGACACTCTTGAAAGAGAGCCCAGCCACATCTGCAAAAGAAACCCCACGAAGCTGGTCCGCAAGTTCCTGAAAGAGCTGGAGAGGCACGAGAAAAACATCCAGGACCAGGTGAGAGCGGAGTTTGTGCCAGAAGACATGCACCTGCTGACAAAAGATCAGCATCAAAAAATTAATGAATGGTGCAACCAGGTCCCTGTCGTGGGCTTCAACTCAGGCTCATACGACCTGAATCTGATCCAAAACCACTTCGCCAGCACTCTCGCCGAAGTATCAAAAAAAGTCAAAGTGGCCAAGAAGGGGAACAAAACCATGTTCCTGCTCACCTGGGGGGCCCGTTTCCTCGATATCAACTACCTTGGCCCGGGCACGAGCTACGACAAATGGGTGAAAGCCTACGGATGCGAGGCAGCGAAATCCTGGTTCCCCTACGAATGGTTTGACACCCCCGAAAAGCTTGATTACCCCGGGCTCCCAAAATACGAGGACTGGTATTCGAAGCTGAAGGATGGATACGTTCTCACGCGGAAGGAGTGGGAGGGGTGCCAGCGGCTGTTCAAAGAAAAGGGGATGCGGATCTTTGCAGACTGGCTGCGCTATTACAACAATCTTGATGTCGCTCCTGGCCTCGAGGCACTGGAAAAGATGAAAAGCTTCTACACCGAGAGAGGAATCGACATTCTGAAAGACATGGTGAGCCTGCCAGGGGTGAGTTTGCATTATTTGCTCCGAGGGGCAATCGAGCGCGGCGCAGACCTTTACAGCCCAAGCAAAGAGGCTTGCGAAATGCTCAAAGGGGCGGTTGTTGGCGGACCGAGCCTGGTTTTCATAAGACGGCACGAGGCCGGTGTGACACGGATAAGGTCGCATCAGTTCGAAGAGCCGCGTCTTTGCAAAAAGATTCTCGGTTTCGACGCCAGCGCTCTCTATCTCTCGACCATGCTCAGAGAAATGCCTTGCGGGAAGGAGAAGGTCATGCACTACGATGATGACCGCCAAGCGGAAGCAGCCGAAGTTCTGATTCACTGGTTGAAAGCGGGATCCCAGAGCTCTTGCGGCCAATGTTCAAGGAGATGTGCCCTTTCTTTTACAACAAACGGGTTCCCGCCGAAGCTGTGCCGAAACATATGGAAGACTACTTGGCGAGAACGGGCAGACAGTGCGGAGACGGGAGAAAGCTTGTGGGGGCTCTGTCTGCACAAAGGATCCTGCTTTACACACCTCTGTTGCTGTGGTACGTGAACCATGGGGCGGTTGTCACGAGGGTTTCCAGAACAATCAACTACGAACCGGGTAAGATCTTTACCTGGTTCGTGGATCAGGTGATGGAGGCACGCCGGACAGGAGATGTAGACAGCAGCGTGGCGCTGCTAGTTGAAGTGTTCAAAGTTCTCGGAAAAAGTGCCTACGGGAAAACGCTTGAAGCGCTGGAACGGCAAACAAATGTGATATACACGAAAGACAAGAAGGTTGTTGACAGAGTGCTGTGGAGCGCGTATTTCGAAGACCTCGACGAGATTGGGGAGGCCTACGAGCTGGAAAGCCGCAAGCCTCGGATCACAATCAGACGGCCGTTCCAGATTGGAATTGCTGTCTATCAGCTGGTGAAGCTGCGGATGCTGGAATTCTACTACGACTTTCTCAACAAGTATGTCGACAGAAGAGATTTCGAGCTCATCCAGATGGACACGGACAGCAACTACATGGCAATCTCCGGCGAGCGGCTCGAAGACATTGTCCGGCCAGAGCTGAAGCAAGAATTCGAGGCGGAAAAAAATCAGTAGCTGCCTTGGGACAAGTGGAGCGGCCGGACCCCAGGCCTCTTCAAACTTGAGTTCGAGGGCAGCCGGATGATCGCGCTCTGCTTGAAGTGCTATTTCGCCAACGAAGGAGAGGGGGGCGAAAAAAAGAAGTTTAGCACGAAGGGGATGTCGAAAACGCAGAACGAGCTGACATGGCAGCGGTTCGAGGAAGCGCTGGAAGGCAGCAAAGATATGGCAACCAACAGAGGTTTCACGATGCAGGATGAGCAGAAGGTCACTTATGAGCAGCAGAAGCTGGGGCTGAGTGCGTATTACGACAAAAGGGTGGTGCTGCCCGATGGGATACACCTAACCAATCAAATTTAACATTTAGTTCACGTCAGACGGAGGAAGAATAGTGTTTGGAGGGACAACCAGCAACTCTTCAGGTACGAAGCTGCGGTTGGGCCCGTCACGCAGATAGTAGAGAACAGGTTGATCCGGTTTGGAAAAACATCTTTCAAGGCTGTAAACTTTCAAAGACCAGATTGGATCCGTGGCTCTTTTTACGCCCCCTTCAAGCTCGCCAGGCTGGTAGAGATAACGAACTTGGACAAGAGAGGAGAGTATTTTTTCGCTTTTTCCAACAGGCCTCGAGTAAGGTGTCGATGGCCTTGCATAAACAGATTTTTCTTTGATGGCAACGGCGGGTTTCTTGCCGATAAGGCTTGTGACCTAGTTGTTCAAAGCCGAAACAACTTCAGGAAGTCTTTTGACCCAGGCAGTGGACCGCTTGCCCTCAGGGAGTTGCATTTCCACGGCGTACTGGTGGCCAAACAACCGCTCTGCCAGGGTGCGGTTGAAACGTTTGACAATGGCCTGGTCGCAGTGAATGTCAACCCGCCCACGGCAAATATATGTTTTTGTGCTTGTCCATCTCTTATGACAGCACCCATGAATTCGCGCCTGGGGTCAACCTGCAGCATTTCAGGCCATTTGAGAGGCCCGCGCTTGTAAATCTTCTGAAAAGCCTGGGCGACCTCATCAGAATTTTTCGAAGTCAGGGGTTCGGCCTCTTTGTAGTGGCTGGCCACGTCGACAATGGTCAGCGCGTATTTGAAAACTTTGCGGCCGCGAGGGAGCTTGTCGTGCAGCAGAAAAAGAAGGTCCGCCTGGTGGACCTTGTTGGGTTTGGGAACGTCGAATTTCGGTCAAGGAATTCGCTTCGGTGCGGGGAGGTATATCTGCCAGAGCGTTTGCCTGATCAGCCACTTTTTTTTCGGTTTCTTCAGGTACCTTGGTGGCTTCGGCTAATTTTTTGATCATGGCGATTCCTTTTCAATAGCCCCCGGGGCCGTAGTAAATCTTTGCGAGTTTGGCGTCCATATAATTAAGGCGTAAAAAAGTTTAAAGGAACCGGAAGGCCGCGTAGCCCAGAGTGAGTGCCCCGGTGCCCACGAACGGGAGTTCACCCTTTTTCTGCTGCTCACTTGGTTGGTAGAAATCCGAGAACTTGGGCTCCTTGGGGGGTACCATCTGTTTGTCAGGATGTGCCTGGTTGTAGAGTTTGAAGGCGTAGTCGGTGTTGGTGAAGTTCTGCTTGGCCTGCTCCTTTGTTTGCACCTTGGTCACGATCCAGTCGAGAAGTTGTGTTCGGTCACGCGTGTATTTGGCGTAAGCCACTTGATAATCTTCCAGAGCTTTGTCGTGGCGCTTTTTTTCTTCAAGCGCAGCTTTGTCGCCCTCGCCAGATAATTGCTGGCAATAAAAGCCGTGGCGTTCAACACAGCCCCGCCAATCATGATCGCGATGCTCGTCATGGTGCTATATATCAGAATCCTTTTTTCAAATAATTTAACTGTCCTTGGGTACTGTTTGCTGGTTGCCTAAGTATTTGATGTAATCAGCTTGGTACGCCTCAAAAGCTTTATCAAAGCGCACTTTTTCTTGGATCGCAGCTTTGTAGATAGAGGCAGCTAACGACATATTCGTCATTACGATGTAAAAATCCTCAGGCCCATTATCACCAATAAGCTTGATGGAGTTGTGAAGGTATCCGATGCAAACGTCTCTGTGCTCCTCGAAAGCTTTATAAAAGCGCGATCTTTCTTCAAACACGTCTTTGTAGCTACTACGGCTGGACATCAACATATTGTTGACCTTCAAACAAAAAACCGCAGGCGCTTTGTACGTATCAATGATGCTCTGCATATTATTTGTATATAGGATATTTTTTCAAATCATAATTTCAGACACTGTCAGGGAGGATTTTTTGGCCTGAGGTACTTTTTAGCGCAATGCTGCCCGCCATGATGGCGGTGAACTTCGCGTAATTCATCACGCTGCTGCTGGGATTGGAAGTGAAATTCTCTTTCACAACCTTTTTTGCGGCCCAGCCGATGCCCGTGGCTAATAACGTGAGAGTTGCGGCGTCAATGACGATCTTGACAAGCTTGTTGTCTGACATGATGGCGGTTGCTATAAGGAAAATAACAAAAGTTTAAACTCATCGCTAGGAGGTATCCATGGCAACCCTGGAAAGCAGGAACCACCCAATGAGCGTCCGCTAACCAGCACCGTCACACTGAAAGAAATTCAGTGGAATTTACTTACCTGGAGAATACTTACCCTGACCAAGGACAAAACGGGAGGGAGGAGAGGGTGCAAGAATCCGCAATGATTCGCAAGCAAAGCAGTGCAACTGATCCGCAACAATCAGCAGAATACACTACAACAATATTATGCAATGAACCATAAACCCCTGCAAAACCCCTGAAGGCTGCCCCACAGGTCACGTACTCCCAAACACAGAAACCGCTGGCTGCATAAGCTCATATTTAACTTACCTAAATGATATTAGCTGGATGGACACACTAGCTGGCTGCATTAGCTTGAGTTTAACCTTGCCTAAATGATATTTAGCCACATTTAAACTCATCACAAATAGATGAGCTTGGGAACTGGTGCCTCAAAGGTTAGCGGGGTGCCAAAGCCATAAGCCACTAGGAGGTATCCATGGCAACCCTGGAAAGCAGGAACCACCCAGATGAAACCCTTCTCCTGGTGCTTGGACAAAGGAGGGACCCAGGGACAGGGTGACATGGTACCTCCGATCCCCCCAAACCTACCCCCAAGCACCAATCAGCTGGTATAAAGGGCAAATGCAAAATAAACACATACCCAGGAACATCATGCTACAGCAACCAGAGATAAGCTCCCAAAGGTGTTCCAGGTAGCACAAATGCTTTCCTCAAGCCAATTTTTTAGAGAGGGCAGCTAAGGCATCTGACGGGGTCCTAATGTAGAGCTGATAGGCATTGCTTGACCAGCAGCCCATGGACTGAATCAAATGATCCGGTACTCCATTGCGAGCAGCGACGGCAGCCCCTATACGAAAGCTATGGCTCGAGAAGTTACCAGGAATCCTGGCGGAGACCATGATCTGCCGAAGCCAATCCGTCAACACAGAACGTGAGAGGGGTTGACCACTCTGGAACAAAAACAGGGGGCCTGGAGCATCTCCCCTGAGTGCAAGGTAAGTCACAAGAGCATGCACTGCACACAATGGATGCCTACCAACACTGATGTGAATGAGACAGCCCTTCCGAAATGGATCAGTCTTGGAATCTTTAATCTTAATGCGCATGCATGATGGGGCCGAAGGTGAATCCACCGCAACATCCTGAACACCCAAGTGCAGAGATGAAGAGAGGCTAGACAGGTTGGGAACAGTGAACTCGGAAGTGCGTAGGAAGCCAAAACATCCCAATGAACAAGCTGCCCAGAACATGCAATGGTCCGGGAGGCAAAGGTCCAGAGACTGCCAAATAACCAACATCAGGTCATCAGTAATGGGAAGTCGCGAAGAAGGAGAACCTTGACAGTGATTGATTCCACGTACAACCTGTTGAAGACGAAGGCAATTCATAAGTGGGTCAGGGAACCCTTGTTCAATATGAAGGGCTCTAACCCCAGACAAATACACCTTGATAGAGGAGTGCTGAATGGTTCTCGCAAGAAACATGACAAAGAGGCAAAGTGTCCATTCGTCTGCTGGGCATGGGGACCCTGAAGGATGTAACTTGCCAAGCTGACGGCAAAAGGAAATGAACTTCGATTGTGCTGAAGCGTAAGAACGGCGTGTCGAGGGGACGAGACCTTGAGATAGAAAGGAAAAGCACTGTTGCTCTAGGGCAGAGAAGTCAAGTCCACCAGAAGCTCCGGCGGGATCCAAGTAGGGTGAAGCTGTGCATCCGGGACCAACTGCCTGAAGTCCTGCCAATGAAAGCGAGACAAAGCATCAGCTATCTGATTGTTAACCCCAGGTACATGTTGGGCAGAAAAGGAAAAACTGATGAGCGGCTGCAAGAAGCAGGCTGCGCAGTAATCGCATCAAACAAGGCACTTTAGAAGTCCTGGAACTCAAAACATGGACGACAGCATCGTTGTCTGAACAGAAAAGGACGTGCTTCTTGCACCACGTGTGTCCCCAAACATGAGCAGCGATGACAACTGGAAAGAGCTCCTTATAAGCGATGGACTGCTGTAGTTGAGAAGGAGCCCAGGAACCAGCAAACCAAAGGCCCTTGAGGTATGCTGCATAACCAATTGATCCAGCTGCATCAGAAGCCACCTCGACGTCTGCCTCTGGCAATAAACCTGGGAACAGCCAAAGGGAACACCATGCCAATCTGACAAGAATTGGTGCCACCACAGGAGGTGCAAGTGAAATTCCCTGTTAAGGCAAACTGGGTGATCTCTTTTGCGAAAGCAGCATAACAGGTCGATCATGCGACGTATGAAAGTTCTCCCAGGCCAGACCACTTTCGCCGCATGATGCAGATGGCCAATGAGAGATTCTAACTCCTGCCTATTGCACCATTTTCAAGAAAGCCAAGAAGTAATGAGATCTCACAAAGCAGACAATTTCTCGGCAGGGAGACGAGCGATTTGATTAACGGAATCCAACTCAATACCTAGGACCACAAGCACAGTTGAAGGGCCCACACACTTGCCGGGGTGAAGTGGCAAGCCCAAACGTCTGCATACTGACACTGCAATACTCAAGTTGTGCGCACACTGAGATGACTCGGGAGGGCCAGCAGTGATGAAGTTGTCGAGGTAGTGCAGCAGGTCTGGAATCTGGTAAGAATGCACGAGGATCCACTCAACCATGTCTGCTATCGCATTGAAGATGAAAGGAGCTGATCGAAGGCCAAAGGGGAGAGCCAGATCAACATAATATTGATTACGCCACTTCATCCCCAGCAGATAACGGTCAGATGGATGAACAGGAACATTGCGGTAAGCAGCCTCGACATTGAACTTAGCCATGAGGGCCCCCTTTCCCAGTCGAGACACTAGGCAAATAATTTGATCCACAGTTATGTAGTGGAGGGTAAACTCATCTGGGTTGATCCCATCATTAACACTACCCCCCCTGGGGAAGACAAGTCCACAATGAGGCGCCACTTTCCTGGTTGGCCCTTCTTTGGAATAACATCAAAGCTGCTGACTTGGAGGTTGGGGAAGGAGGGGGGGAATTGAATGGGCCAGCCACCCTACCCAACGACACCTCATTGGCTAAATAGTCATCAATGACAGACTGATGCTGGTGTGCAGATGGTTTGTTTTTCTTAGCCACCTTAAGCTTTTGGGCCGGGCAAAAGCCCAATTTAAACCCGTGACGGATTCCATCCAATACAAAATGAACCTGCTGTTGATGGGGATGGAGCCGCAACTCCCAGGCAAACTGCTCTGCCTGCAGAGGAGTGACTGCTGAAACTGGGGGGAGAGGAACTGGGGAAGGAACACAAATAGAACAGGAGTCAATAACTGGCCCCATAATATCTAACCCCAACCCAAACCCCTTAATTGATGCACATCCTGGTAAATAACAAATGCCACGAAAATAAAACTGAAGCGACTAGATAAAATTCAAGCACAAAAGGTCAAAAAATACATGTGGTAAATATGTCTCCTAAAACGAAAGAACAACAACATAGTGTGGTGGGAAATAACAAACATAACGCGGCAAATGACAAACAGTCCTCCACCCTAACAACGAAGTCAAAACAGTATGGGAGGGCCTAATGACAAGTATTAAAGTCTACTACTTCAATCGCTTAGTGCCTGGACTTGCTGCTCGAGCGAGAAGGAGAAGAGTCAGCTTGCTGTTTGGGAGAAGCTCGGGACTGGCTTGGTGGCTCGCCAGGGCAAGCTCCAACGCGGTGCGGACCAAAGCAGCTGGAGCATTTGTGTGCAAAACGGCACGATGAAGAAGGAGCAACACAGCCTCGGTTCCACGATTTGCAAAGAATGTGGGAAGACGAAGCTCCTTGTGGCTCCGTGGATTCATCTGACAATTCACGGCCAGGACGGACAGAGGCCCCAGCCACATGGAAATTAAACAACTGGACATTTATGGCTGACCAGTCCGTCAAGTTCGTTGCGGCAGTGTGTTCGCAGAAGGCCCGATCATACGCCAACCAAACCCAACCGCCAAACTGGCGATATGTGCGGAGAATCAAAAGCTGGTATTGCAGCAAATCCCTCCACCGCTGAGGGAAGTGAGACGACAAAATGAGGCTGTACACTGAGAAAGCCTCCAGCCAACTTGATATATCCTCAATGCGCCGTTTAGGTGTTTTAGGTGTCGAAGTTAGCACCAACCAACCGTCAAGCGGCAACTGAGGCTCGGACTCAGTTGAGACTATGTTGACCGAAAGCAGCTCGTTCAGCTCTACAAACTTCCCAGCCACAATCTGGCTTACGACCTTTGCTGGAATGGGTGAAAACTCAGGGCCAACCACGAAACCCTGATGCAGTATAGGCGACTGGGCCGGCGAAGAAACACCGCCGAGAGCGAGCGACGCGGTCCCAATAGCGGAATTGGACGAAGAAGTTGTGAGTGCGGGTATTGGCGAGGCAAATGTAGAAACAAATGAAAGCACAACAAAATTGGGTCTACCTTGCGCCGTAGCGCTCGCAGTGACCGCCGAAACTAGCGGAAAGCCAACGCCAGAGGCTGCCAGGGCTGACTTGAGCATCTAGCTGGCCAGAAGATAGAGACGATGGAGGAACACCCCCAGGCATGGCTGCCTCCGGCACACTTGTGGATGAAGAAACGGGAGATGTCAATGGCAGATTGGAAGCTTGCTCGGCCGCGAGGGCTTGCTTGACCGCATTGACAACCGATGCCAAGAAAGCGGGAGAAGGCTGATCAGCAGGCTGAGCTTGAGACGTGGAAGGAACGACCGGCGTCTGTGAAGTTGATCGAGGGAGATTTGCTTCATTGGAACGTGGTCGAGTCGTCTCAGCAACAGAAACAATGGCATCAAAGGCCGCCGCTTGACTGTTATGGGTTGACCTGGCCGGCATTATCATATAAACAAGGATAAACAACAGCTCTTGAAAGAGAACAAAGGCAACGAAGATGCAAGAATCCGCAATGATTCGCGAGCAAAGCAGTGCAACTGATCCGCAACAATCAGCAGAATACACTACAACAATATTATGCAATGAACCATAAACCCCTGCAAAACCCCTGAAGGCCGCCCCACAGGTCACGTACTCCCAAACGCAGAACCTGCTGGCTGCATAAGCTCATATTTAACTTACCTAAATGATATTAGCTGGATGGGCACGCTAGCTGGCTGCATTAGCTTGAGTTTAACCTTGCCTAAATGATATTTAGCCACATTTAAAACAAAATTAATCTGCCTTTTCTGCGGCTTCTTCTTTTTCGTCTTCTCTTCTTCTTAGTATTTGCTCTAGTCTTCTTACTTCTTGTATTTTTGTTTGCCTTTTTCTTTCTTCTGCGCCCTTATCAGCAAACATTTCGTTTGCAAGTTGCGCCACTTTTTTGGCAGCTTTTGCGGTAAATTCGAGCCAAAATACTGCAATTCCGCCAATTGCGACTGAAGAGATGAGAAGATGCGCGATGGTTTGGTCCGACATCGTGATATACATTACACGCAAAAGTTTAAATCATTTTTCTTAATCCTTTTCGCTGTGTCGCGCGAGCAGGTTCTGGCTCGACACGCGCGGGCTCTGGCATTTTTTTTGTCAAATGCGGCATTGGCCATTGCCTTGAGCTCTTCACGTTTGTAATAGATCCTGAGCAGTGAAACGCCTATGCCGCCAATAGCAATCCATTGGTTGGCGCTGAGGCCACCGCTCTTTGGGCTTTCGCCTTCTGTAGTCGGGGCTGGCTCAGGGGGCTCTGTGGCAGCATTCGCCTTATTTTCCCCGAGAGCCCTATAAGCCTCCGCATTTTTCTTCTGTTGTTCCCGCGCCTGCCGCGTTCTTTCAGATGTCGCTTTGCCAGCAGCCACACGCTTAGGATTTTTCACGCGCTGTATGGTTGGAGTTGGAGTTGTCGCTTGCTGTGGGATATCTACAGCAGGCGCTGCCTGGGTCTCAACCTGAGGCGCGCTCTCGGATTGTTCGGTTGACATTCTGAAACGAACCGTATTCTAAGCAAATGAAAAAAGTTTAATTGTTAACAATTTTTCACCAAGCCCTCAGCAGTTGTTGATGAATGCTAACCAGTTATTCTGCAGTTGCTGAGCCGGGTACTTCATCAACGCCCTCAAGCGGATAGCCGTGTTCATCACGAGAAGGGTGGCTCTGCTCCGGCTACTGTGGACTGAAATCAACATGTTTGGTTGTGATGAACACCATGTTGGCCGCAGCAAGAAACCGTCCCCACTTCAAAGCAAGGTTGCCGGCCAGATTGGAGAGCTCTTTGTTCAAGATGTAGTCGTTTCTGAGCTCTTTTTGGTAAGCGTCGATGTCTTTGATTTTGACGGTCATTTCGACCACTTTGGTTGCAAGAAAAATAAAGCTGTCGATCAGGCTTTCCGTTGTCTTTGAGCCCACGTACGTCTCGTAGCGTTTGGTGTATTTCTCAACCTCTTTGTCGCTCAGGCGCTTCACCTGCTCGTGTGTTAACTGTACTCCGATGGCCTCTTTGGCTTTGCCTGTGGACACCAGCACGGCCAGTTGATCGCGAAGAGCAGGAATGTCAGTTCCGGGGGCGGTTGGAACAAGGCCACCTGCGGGACCACTCGACGGCTCGGGCTTGATTTGAAGAAGGTTCATAACGTCTGCTAACGCGGCATCTTCTCCCGCCATTGTGCAAGGCTATATACAGCTTTCATTTTTTTATTGAAAACAACTTTACCCCGTAGGGGTGGTGAAGCGAGAACACAAGATAAGAGAACTTTCGCTCTTTCAGCTTTGAAACCAGACCTTTGTACTCATCCTGAGAGAGCTCGTGGGCATAATCATCGAAGATGGCTTTCATTGTCCTGGCCGAGGGGGTGTAAAAGAGGACGATCGCCACCACGTTCTCCTGGAAGGAAGATGTTATGCCGGTCAACTTCTGGGTCAGCACCCAAACGCTGATGCCCATATGTCGGGCAGAAAAGGCGAGATTCACCAGCTCGCCCGTGCGCCCTTTCACATCTTTGGAGGCTGCGCAGTCATCCAGGATTATGAGTGTGTTGGTGCCCTCGGAAAGCCATCTCACGAGCTTCAACCACTTTTCCACATCGTGCTTCTCGCAGACTATCACATCCATTCTTGGATCATTTTCGCCAAGCCGGTGGTAGGTCTTGTGCGCGAATGTCGGGCAGATGAGCAGGATGTAGTCGAACTTGAAGCGGAAAGGGCCGTAGAGCTGGTCCACCACGAACCTCGATTTGCCTGAATTAGTCGGCCCCTCGATGAGAGCGTTGAAGGGAATCTTGCTCGGGTCCATGTTCATATTCAATCCTGTACAGATTCCAGCTGTCTGTCCATAAGGTTGAACTGGTAGTTGGAGATGATGAAGATATGGCATTTCACGTCGCCTGAGCCTTCGGTTTTCTGCTCAATTTCCAGCTGGACACCGTCCGTACTGTTCACAATCCGCATGCCGCTGCCATGCATTTCTTGGTTAACCATGGAGCACATATCAATCACAAGCCCGAACTTATCACCAGTGTAAAACTTTGTCACATCCATGTGCTCTGTTTTATTTTTTTCTTTCACAAACAAATTGCGGGCCTCTTCCCACATGTCCTTGCCTTCGATGCCGTTGTTGTAAAGCATGTTTGGCGAGCCGTTGACCGTGACGCTGACTTTCGTCAGATCGGGGAAGATGAATTTTTCTGAATCTCTGTTGCCAGCAGTATACGGCGCTACAAACAGGAGGAGGAGGGCTTTCAGTGACCTTTGGGCGTTGACTTTGACAGTGATCCTCGGGTCAACGCCTTTTTTGAAGGCCACCTCTTTGTCATGCATCACGTGGTCGTAAAGGAACTCTTTGCCGCTGGAGTAAACGCTCCGCGCCTCGTCTGCCAGAGTCTTGCTGCGGATCATTTTGTACTCAAGCTGGATGTTGGTCAGCTTGTATTTCAGCTGCTTGGAGCCTTTGACCACGTGTTTTGCTTCGGCAAGTTTTACTTCGAACATGAGGGGTTGTAAAGGGCCTGGGGGTAGAAAACGCCGTGATCGGTTAGGATCTGATGGTCCAGCCTGATCCGGTACTTGCTTCTGCACACCTCATTCAGCTTGTCTTCAGCGGTCAAGGTTTTCTTATCTCCCGCTTTTGAGCGGATCTTGTACAAATCCTCGCTCTGAATCCCTTCGAGAATCCTGTGTTCTCGCTCTTCCTGCGAAAGGAAAAGGTCTTCGAAAGTTTTGTAGATGTCGTATCCAACCGTGTCTTGCAGGGTTGTTCCCGCAAACTTCACGACCAGCCTGTCAACGAGCGCCCATGTGACGTTCTGGACGAGGAAGTTGTTGGCGTGCCCTCCAGAAAGGTCGATGTCAAAGACAAGCGCTAGCGAGCCCGGCACCAGAACCTTGTTCTCGTTCAGTTTGGGCATGTAAACGTACAGCGTATTGTCAGGGTTGGCTTCAGAGGGGGTAAAGGTGATTCGTTTGACCGCGTGCTCGGCCTTCATGGCGTGTACAGTCTTTTCACTGTGCGTTGGGCGAAGGTTCTCTGGAACAACTGACATTGTATTATATCCCAGCGATTATTTCTAATTTGAAAAATAATAGGTTTGCAACATATCGCTATGTCGGCAGAAGGTGAAGGAACAAGCCATGAAAACCCTGCTTATGACCCATACGGTTTGGGTGACGATGACGATAATGAAGGCGGAGATGCCAACGAAACGACTCCTTTCTTCCCAGAAAATTCGTCTACGCCACATGGTAAAGAAGAAGAAATTCCGATGCAGACAATGCAGCACGAAAAAAGTGGGCTGCTTGCAACTTCTTATGCTGAAACCTCTTTCACCGGGGCTCAGACCCTGAGTGAACAAGCGTGGGTTGCTACAAAAGATATCTACCCGGACATGAGCTCAAGCGAGCTTTAGGTTTCATACAGCTCGAAGGGGAAGCCCCAAGTCAAAATGTTCGGAACTGGCAAAAAAACGTATGACCTGTTTACCAAAAACAGGAGAACGGGAAAAGATCAGATCAATCCAAACCTTTCAAAAGAAATAAAAGATGCTCTTGGGCCTTCCAAATACGAGAAGGTTCGATAAACGATATACGAAAAACGGAAAGATCTCAAAGAGAGGCAATACGAGGCTTCACAGAAAGAAAAAAATTAAAAGGAAATGGATGAAATAAGAGAAGCCATTAAAAAGAAACAACAACAGATCGAAGCTCTTGAAAATGAAGAAGCTTCGCAAGAGGAAATTGACAAACTGAAAAGAGGATTGGGAAGTCTTGAAACACAACATCAAAAGGCAAGAAGCGCTTATGAGGGAAGTGTTCAAGTGGCAGAAGATAGATCAATGTTGGAGGAAGATATTCAGGTGCTGGATGATTCGCAAGCGGTAGATGTTGCAGAAAAAGAAAAAGAAGAAGCGAGCGAAGCTCTCAAATCGATAAAGAAACGAAAAGAAGCACTTGAGCATAGAAGGAAGTTTGAATTGGGAAAGTTGTTGGATAATGAAGAAACAGATTTTACCCCCGAACGGAAACAAGAAGCCGAAAAAAGGATTTCAGCTATTGATCAAGAAACAAAGACTGAACGAAGAAGAAAAAGAGTTCCAAACAATACTTGGTGCGAGAAATGAATACATGGAAAAAGAAATGAAACTTCTACAAATTGATAAAGAAGAACTGGAAAAGGCGCAGGAAAAAGACCTTGAGATTATGAACGATAAAGACGCGGCACCTTACGAAAAAGATGCGGCAGAAGAAAGAGTGGACTGGCGTGACAAAGAGATCCGTCAAATTGATGCCCGGCTTGAAGAAATCGGGAGAGAGGACACTGAAGAGAAATCTCTTTGGGAAAGAGTGAAAGACATCTTCAAAAAATATGGGGTGACGCTAACGGCAATATTTATTGCTGCCGGGACCACAATCGGAGCTCTCATTGGGGTCCTCACCAGAGGTTTGAAAGCCACCGGTAAGGCTTTAGGAAATGGGCTAAAAGAGCTCGGTAAAAAATTCACTTCCATATTGCCCAGGCTGATTGGCTCGATTGTGAGCTTTCTTTTCAAAGCCGCCGGCCAAGTCGTCGGGTTTCTGGCCGAGCACACCTGGCTGCTCATTCTTGCCATGGTGGCCTTTTTGTTAGAACAATTTCTTAAGAAGCAGCGTTAACTTACCGCCAAGCCATGAACAGCAACGCCGATAATCCAACTACACCGACAATTACCGCCGTTTTGTTAATTTCGTGTTGCGGTGTTTTATCTGGAGCCTCGGGCTCAATTTTTTGCGCCGTCGGCTGTGCTTGTTTAGTTTCGGTCGAAGCTGGTTTCCTTCATTCGGCTGTTGCGGCTTTGTGTATCGGGTTGGACGGATGGCTGTTGGGAGGGTTAATCTTTGACGGGCCGCCTGCCATGAGTTTGAGCCCAGCTTTTTTTGTGTCTGGATTTACCTCGTTGTTCACCCCAAGTTTCATCCCAGAGACCGCCTGTTTCAGCTTGTTGTTGTAACCGATTGTGCTTGCGGTGTTGATTATCATTTGCGCGGGCATGAGCCAGGCCATGGGGGCTACAGCGAGATTGAGCCTCACCTTCGCTTGATCCACCGCGAGCTGGTACCTTTGTACGCTCGCGGCCAGGTCGGGCTGTGTGATCGCGCTTTCCATCAGCACCAGGAACTCGCTTTGGGCTTCTCTCGCCCGGCCACCAGAACCAAGAATGCTGCTGCGGACGTTGACTTGCGCGCCCAGGATGCAGTAAACGAAAGTCTCGATTGACTGATTTATTCGCGCCAAGCCCGCCTGCGTCAAACCGGATGCTGTGTTTGGTGCGAACCAGTCCGATTGGGTCTCAGAAGCGGCCCCTTGCTCGATGTAATAAATCAAGTCCCCTTGAATACCTTTGCCGCCTTCATCGCTGAATTTGTTCCATCCCGGGTATAGGTAGTCAATTTTCGACGCACCTGCGCCTGACACGTACACGTAAACGCTTCCCAGACCGTGGTTTTCCCCTTGCGTGTAGCGTAAATCACTCAACGGATCTATACCGAACTCGTTGCATAGCCTTTTGTACGAAGCGACATCATAATGATTGTCGTATTGGTTAAAAGGCGGGTCTCCGGGCAAAGCGCTCATGCTCTGAATTCCTCCTAGCTGGAACAAAATGCGCCTGACCGTGAAATACACGTGGAATTTGTAGAAAGCTCTTATCTGTGGGGGGAGATCCAACCCGCTGTCAAAGATTTCGCGAGAAACTCCGCACACCTGTGTCGCACAGAAAACCGCGAAGTTGAGCTGTTGCGGCCAATATTTCATGTCTGGCCCTCCTAACCAGTGTTTTGATTCGGCTGCAGAAGTGTGCCTTAGTTTGGTTTCTTGAAATATTTCTCGGAATTTTGTCGTGAAATATTGGTCAGGCGTGACGTAGATTTGGATTGCGTCGTTGAATATTTTTTTCAAGCTTGGCGGTTTGCCGTCGAAAGGTACCGCAGGATGGGCAAAGAAACTCTTGAACCGAGCGGCGACAATTGATAAGGAAAACCACCGCTGTCTCCCAAACCTAGCGCCTCTTTCATTTCCACGCTCCAATATTTTCGATCTGAACCGAAGATGCTTTGAAACGAGCCTTCGCTTTCTTTGAAAAACACCTCTGCGGTTACGTTTTTTTTCTCGTCGATCATTGCTTGTGAAATATACCGGCTTTTGTCCGCTTTTGGAAAGCGGTTTAAAAAGTTTGTCCACGCCTTTTTCTTCGCAGCATCTTCTTTTTTCAAAAACTTGGCATCACCAAACCCGGGTTCTTGACCGATATCGTCTCACCGATTCGCCATATTATTTGAACACAATTTTATTTGTTGAATATAAAAATGGTTGTTCTCACTAATGTCACGCGACAGAACGGAGGGACAATATCTTTTTAAAAACCGATACCGAAAGTGCATTTCATGAAACTAATATCTTGCAGTTTGTACAACAGCTGGGACACTTTGAAAAAAGAAGGTTCGGCCACCTTGGGAGATAAAAACAAAGATATAGCTTTGTCAGTTAGTAAATTACCCCCAGGACATTATAATTTAGAAAGCTTCGCAAAACAAATAGACAGTCTGTTCGACAAATATCAATATAAACAGTTGGAAACAGAAATAAACCAACCTCTTGGCCAGCTTGTAATCAGAAATTTTGGGGCAAAACCGATAGAACGTGATCGCGATTTAGCCGGTTTGCTTGGAATTGGGCGAAAGTTGAGTCTTATAACCTTCGTAAAAAGGCTTACAGCTTCAACGACATATTTTATTCATTGCGACTTGATCGACAAACAAAAGAATATGTTCAATGGCAAAAGGTCAGATGTATTACCCTTGTTTGATATGAAAGGGAAGCCTTATGAAAAGGTGAGCTACCAGGCTTCTCCGCAACAGGTTTTGCGAGAATGCTCTACAGACGAGTTCATAAATAGCATCACCATTAGCGTCAAAGATGAAAATGGTGAACTCTTTGATTTCAAGGGCTTCCCGCTTCTTTTTGAATTAGAGTTAAATTAAATTTCTATATGTACGCAATGTCTTCGGCAAATCTGTTGCCACCAAGCGCGCCGCCTGCCGAGAATGAAAGAAGAATCTATCCAAGCCTTCCCGAAACGACAAATGCCGAGAATTTCCGGCTAACCGAGATAAGCAGAATTGAAAAAGAAATATCTGCTGAGGTCGAGCATTACAGGCTTGTGTTGAAAAAATACAAAAAAGCCCGGAAAGCGCTTCACTATTCCGTGGTTGGCCTTGGCGCTGTCACGGCAGTTCTGTCTTCTGGGGCTGTTGCAACATCACTTACAAGTGTTGGAATTGTTGTCGGCGCGCCTGTTGCCGGGATAGCCGCTCTATCTGGCGCGGTTTCCACTGGCCTGTCCGTTGCCAACAAGAGGCTTGAACGCAAAGTTAATAAGCACACGAGAATCCATTCTCTGGCTATCGGGAAACATGACTCGATAAACCTCGCCGTCTCACAGGCTCTTAATGATAATCGCGTTTCTGACACGGAGTTTCAACTGATCACACGTGAAATGCAGAAATATCGCCAGCTTAAAGAAGCTTTACGCTCAAACTTTGCGCAAATACAAACAAATCCAATCCAGCCAGATATCGAAAAAATAAGAAACCAGGTTCGGGTCCAGGTTCGGGAAGAATACAGAAAAAATCTTGTGGATTAAAGCACAAATTTGAACTAAATTTTGAGCGAAAAAGCACAAAACTATCTCGTAGTGTTATCAAAAACAGGTGATTGTGTTACACCGCGTTACCTTCACGCGTGACGTTGCGTGACTGGGTTATGTTACTGTCACGCGCGACGTTGCGTGACAGGCAACACAAAAGGGTAAAACCCTGTCGGGGGTGCTCGTTGGCTGTACTTTTGCCTAGCCCAGGCTAGGACTTTCCCGCCGCTGAGAAGGCGGACGAGGTGTGAGGTCCCTAGGGACCTCTGAGCACGCCCAGTCTCCACTGGGCCGGGGCGGGTTCACCTAGAGTTGTCACCGTGGACGGTCTCACCCCATACCCCTGACAAGCGCCTGTACGTGCCGTATTAGGAATCAGAGGTGGCCACCCTCACATCCTAAAGCACCATCATTTGCTCGCTGATAAATAGTATAATTACTCAAGCTATATACATTGATCCAGTCGCCTCTCCTATCACTTGTGGTGTTGCTTCTCTGTCCTTTGCCTAAATTCGCAGGTTTTCACACATACGCATGCGCTTTTGGGTGGCGAGATGATGTCATGCTTGAGCTTTATTTAGAGATTGTATGAATAAATTATATCCCAACAGCAGTTCTGAAGGCCAAAATGATTGTGCTGTTTCACGCTATTTGCTTTATTTTCACAGAACTTTCTACACCCGTTTGGCAGAAAGAGGTCAGACATAACATATCAAGTCGTTGAAGCCATGCGAGAAGCAGAGGAAACCGATTGAGGCCCTTGTTCAAGAATATTTCATGTTACGAGCGATCGAACGCTGCGATCGAATCTTGCTATTTTCTCGTTTCGTCCTGCTCACTTCACTTCGGCAGCTTCTGTGATGAAAAAATAAATTCTGTTCTGATTCGTTATTTTCGGCCCAAACAAAAAAAAATCTTGAGTTGTCCTCCATGTTTTTCAGTACTGCTCGGCCAAGGGGCCTGGGGAATATTTGGTTCCAGTCTTTCTGAGAAAAAATGTCACGCAACTCGCAGATTTCAAAACAAAACTTTGCTTCGAACGAAGGTTAGTCTCCGCCTTTTTCGGTAACGCTCCCTGCCAAAAAGGAACCACTCGTGCCAGTCATAATCGTCCCAGGAGCATACCTTTAAAAAATTCTTGTACTCAGGGTTGTCTTCTACGAGAGGTATTATCGGCGGGCTTAGCGTTGCTTTATGAACAGTTCCCTCCTTTTCGAAACAGGGGAAACAACACTCCTCGAAATAACAGTCCGGATATTCGAAACAAATAACCATCGGCACAATCTGCTCCCTGTATTGACAGAAAGGCAGTTTTAAAATATTCGCGTGTACCTTGTCCCACCCCATTTCATTTTTTTCCTTTATTTTTATCGCTATGTTTTCCTTTCTTTTTATCGCTATGTACTCTTTGAGAATCATCTCACGAAGCTCTGGAGGGAGGCGTTGAATGGCCTCGGAAAGCCCGCAGCTTTCTTCCAGTCTTTCTTCGTACCTTCGGTTGTTGGAAGCCATAGTTCCTTGTGTTATAACCCAAGGTTTCATTTCTCTAACTGATGTGTTTCTTTCAGCTCGAGCAGAACACGTTCAAAAATTTCCTTTGCTTTTTTGCGCTTGCGAATAAGCCGCTGTTTAAGCGCGTTCCCGCCGCAGGGGCAGCAGAGACGGTAGTCGCACAGAAGGCCGACTCCGCAACCTCTACACGGCTCTGGCATTTTCATTCCTTTCTTCAGCTGGTAGTTGTGCTGCCCGCAATACACCCCGTAATAACGCTTCCCGTAGCTAACAGCGGGCTCGCTTGTTTCTAATATGCGGCCCTTTGTTGTGAGTAGTATAGGGGGAGTCAAACAAATACTGTTTCACAGAGGGAGCTGAATTTCACCTTATCGCAGCCCCCAGGTTCAACCGGCCCGAGCATGTGAGGGCCGGACTTGATGGTGGGGGCTGCGATAAGGTGAAATTCAGCTCCCTCTGCGAAACGGTATTTGTTTGACTCCCCCTATACTACTCATACGAGTCATAATTAAGGCAAGCGTGTAATATACCAAGAAAATATGAGTTACATTAGTGGGATGTTCCATGGATAAAGCATTGCATAAGCAGGATAAAGCATTGCATAACTATTTTATACCACGCCATAGAATATACAGTGGCCGACAATTCAATGAGACATACGTGCAACGCATGATGGGAAGGTTGAATTTGTTACCGTCAAATATACCACAGCTTTCCTGTATCCTGTTTGGCTGTATTTTCTATGGCATTTTGCAAATAGATTTAGCTAAGCCTTGTGTGTAAAAGCAGAGCTCCATTATAACTTGATAGTAATCAGTTACTCAAAACAATAATGGCTCTGTCAATTCCAAGCCTGCCCATGCCACCACCACCACCCCCCCCGGGGGGGGGTCATTTGACAGGTTGTAGGTCCCCACGATGAGGCATTTGATCGCAAAGAGTTGCCTGAGGGTGGGGAATTTGACAATTTAGTCAAGTACAGAGAGTTTTAAATATTTGGTACTTTTAAACCCGAAAGCTGACTGCTTTCTCTTCATCCAGGTGTTAACTGACAGGGTAATGCAAGGCATCAATAAACAATTGTTCCAATGTCACTAATCAAGTTTCTCTTAAGGTTACTTAACAGGCTATGCCAAAAGTAAGAAGTTTAAATGGATAATAATCTCCTGGCAACTTATCTGTCTCCTGTATGATGATCGCTTTAAATACTAAGCAATGTTTTCAACAGTTCTGAAAATAAAGGAAACGAAAAAGTAAAGTTATGGTTAAACTGAAAGTGAGTGCAAAGAGCAACTTGTATAAGCTTGAAACTAAAACTGACTTTTGTTCCACCGCAGAAAACCTCGAAGACACACTCGAGCAAATAAGAAATCAAATGAAAAAGTTGGGATCACTTCTAGATGAAGGTCAGTAGACGTCAATTGAGATATTTGGAGGTATAGAGATTCTATAACTAGGCAAGAAAAAACTGTAACTTAAGCAGTGAACAGCAACTAATACATCAAGAAACAAACGGAAAAAGCGACGGGATGACTGTTTAGCAACTAATGTTGGTAATTATTGCATGTTTAAACTGGCAGAATTTTGATAATTTCCAACGTCGATATTTGTCAATCTATATTTTGACATAACTATGGCAATGATAACGAAACCTGATGTTAATTTTCAGACAAACTTCAACAGATGAAAAGTGAGATAGCGGACATGAGTGAGAAGTTAGACACTTTGGTAGCACGAAGAGAGACCGACGATGAAGGTCAGTTCTGAATAAAAACTGATGCAGTTTTTGCACAGTAAAAGAACAACTTATCCAGCGAAAGACTAGCCTGTGTCACAGCCGCTCTGTCTCTTTCGGAGAGGGAGGCTGTGATACAGGCTAGCAAGAGACACATTTCTGACGAAAGTAAAAAAGGAAATAATTTGGCGTAAGGTGGCTCAAACCAGTTTTCTGTTTTTTTGAGATTTCTAGAACTAGGTGTGATTTTTCAGGCTTGGAACTGTACTGGTTTGAATGGCTGTGCTATTTTTTAAGGTAACTCTCCAATGTGCCTTTCATTGTGTTTAAGTCATAAATTAAGGTTGCACTGTCCTGTTGCGTACTGTAGCAACAAACTTAACCCACCTTTTACCATCAGTTGCATCTATCTTAAAAACTAAGCCAGTTACCCCATATTTGTTTTATAAAAATCTTTTTATTAAACACAGAAGAAAAAACAGGCAAAGTTATAAAAAATTCTGTGGAGTGGATTTTTCTTAAATTAAGAAAAATGGAAATTTCCAAGTCGGAGAAATTCCACACCACAGTTTTTTCTTACAATTTCGCACATGCATTCCTCTTTTGTAGTTGAATTTTTTTGGGCATTAAAAAAGCAGGGTCACCGGATCGGTTTTTGAGATATTAGCTTCGTGGATAAGGTTTTTTATTTCTAAGTGCAAAATTAAAATCGGCATGCGAGAAGGCGGTCCGCTGATCAGTAAAGGCTACAATTCCCCAGGAATTAACGGGAATGGTCCGCGAAAAGTGTTTTTTTAACTGTTGTCGTTAGCAGCCTAAGCGGTAGAAGAAGAGTACCATAAATACCCGGAGGTGAGACTAGCAAAGTAGAAAGAGCGAAGAAAACCTGAAGAGTAGTTTTTTGTTCTGCAGTTTTTTGGATTGATAGCCGGCACGATCGATCACAAAATCAACATCGGAATTTTCGTTTACGTTGCAGCACAGTGGTTTAAAAGGATGTTTTCCTTTGAAATTACCTGAAGGATGGATGTTTTCGAAGTTAAAAATAAGTGATCACGCAAACAGCTTACTAAACCTGGCAGAAACAAAGTTTTACGAAGTAGTCCTCGCTCCGCCATGTTTGTTTTGATTTTGTAAGCTTTAAATCTCGCGCGCTATCTCGCGAACCCTCGAATGATCGCGTGATGCCTCATGCTGACGTGCGTGCTAGAGCCCAGGTGTCTCACGGAAATATAACTGTTTTGAGCCACCTTAAACTCAACTTTGAGCGATTTGTAATTCCTCTTACTAACCGAGTTGGAGGGCGCACTGTAAGTTACGGACCGAGTTTTTCCCCATCGATTTATGGCCCAAGCGCGAAGCGCGCGGACCATAAATCGAAGGGGAAAACGAGGATCCGTAACTTACAGTAAGGACCGAGAAAACGAGGCTAGTAAGATATTTATCATGTCTCTACTGTGTGTCTGACGGGTTCGGGAACGATTTCTATTCTTGTGGAACGGCTTCAAATTTCTGACGCACCTAGAAAGCAAAACGACTCAATTTGAAATCATTGTCAAGTGACTCTTAAGTCGTTAGCAGGTTTCAATACACAATTTTAGAAGTAAAAGAAATTTTTAAATTTTTACTTGCTAAAAAAGTTAAGAACACTTGGTGATAAATCACGGAATATTTTGGCAACAAAAACAGTTTTAAGTTTTAGCGGGCCGTACAGGAGAATACGGTCCGCTAAATTGACCAATCACAGCGCGCGTACTAACTGAGAGGAATAATAATAATTGTTATTGCAATGTTACGAATGGAGGTATTTCATGGGCTTATGAATGAATTTGTCTGTTCTGAAAGATTATGAAGGTTGATAACAGGAACTCAACACCTGTTACTACAGTCACTACACCTTACATTAGGGGCACTTCTGAGACCATCTCACGGATCCTACAGCCCTACAACATCCGTGTAGCCCCCAGACCTACAACTATGTTACGACACTTACTGACCAATGCTAAAGACAGGAACGAACCCAACAACAGGCAGGGATAAATTTACAAGATCAAATGCTCCGACTGGCAGGCTTCCTACATTGGTGAGACTGACAGAAACCTTAACACGAGACTGACTGAACACAAACGAGCCACGAGAAATGGTGATGCCAACAATCACATTGCTGTACATCATCAGTTGACAAATCTCAACATTGACTGGGACTCTGGTCAGTGCTTAACTTACAGTACAAACTATTTTCAATGACTGACTCTAAAAAGCTGCTACACTAACCCAGAACAAACGCCTCTTAACAGATGTCAGCAACTACCGGCGCCTTATCAAAGACTTATCCACGGCGGAAACGAAACCGACAAACGGACTTCTAACAGACCGACTTAATTTGACTAACAGTAGACGGACCAAAACCCGCCCAATTTGACTAACAATAGACGGATCGAAACCGACCAATGAGTGATGACAAACTTTACGCGAGTCTTACAGCCAATACCATCATGGCTAAACTGACCAATAACGTTCAACGGACCAGACTTCTAACATCGTCAACTGACAAACACTATTCACTTGACTCTGAAGATGACTTCCGCTCAGGTTGTCGAAACGTCAGTCACCAACTATTGAGACTCCCGGGTTCAAACCATTTACTACATGACTCTCTTGTTTGTATGGATTGACTTGATTGTATTTCAATTCAAGCTAATGTAAAACGCTTTATTCTCAGACAATACCAGAGATGATTTCAAGGAGATGACAAGGGACATGCGAACCATCATTGAAAAACTGAAAAGTCAAGTGACATCAGGAGAAGCAGGTATAGATTTTATATGGCGATTTTATTGATCATCTCGAAAAAGTGAAACAAGTTGATAATGTGCAGAACTGTACGGAGCTCTTTTGTTGGAATGAAAGAAAAATGAAGTGATAACACTTATATCTACTCAACATGGAAAACTGATATTCTTACCCATATACATGTATGCCAGGTCCTATCATTTGCTGGGTGATTGATGCCTTCGATCTAACGTGCGGAAAGAAATTTTCTATTATCCAATTCAACGTCCGTCTTCATTTTTCCCCCAACTCTGCTTTATTACCGCACCATTAAAAAACCTAGGAAATAGGAGAAAGAAAGTGACAACTCAACCCTAGTCCGTTGTTTCCTGTATCACTTTGCGTCATATCGTCATTTCATGGCGTGGTATTTGTTAAAGTTGAAATAAAACAGTAGTTGCCGGCAAATTATATTTTATATTATGATATTTATATTGCGTATTGTAACTATACAAACCACTCTTTGAATAAAAAAAAACACCCAGGAATATGTTGCTGGTTACATAAAAGTGTGAATTAAGGATTGATAAGACTATAGAATGTTTATTCTTAGGAAACAGCAGAGAGAACCTTGAGCAGATGAAAGAGGAAATTGTAGACATCAAAGAAAAGTTGGACACTTTATTGAACCGACTTCCTCTGGAAGAAAAGAAACTGAAGATGGAAGGTAAGATCTACTTTTTTAGCGGGAGCGTGCCGGACAATTGGACAGCTGTTGTGGTTCTCGTTCGGTTCAGGGTTGTGTATAAGTGTAACTTTCTATTAAGAGGATAAAGGAGTCATTAAGTTATTCAAGTTATCGCCTTGGTTCTATATTACGCTTATGAGCCCCACTGTTTTGCTGGGTTTTTTGGGACAGAGTTGTTATCAATCTGCTCATAGAAAATGTTACCTGACCAATGACAGTAGTTGTTTGTTTTGTTATCACGATCGCCCTGAAGTAAAAACTAATAACTGTTGTTGTGACAGAAACTCCTTTAAATTATAAGAGATCTTCTTCTATCTTCTGCTTTTCGGTTTTCGTTTTGCCAAATTATTGTTTCATATATATGCATATAAAAATGTCAGGAAGCTTGAAAGACTTCCTATCATTCGGTGCGAAATGGCAAAAGATTAAAAGGTTTTAGAAGTTTCCGATCTTAATTATGAAAATTAAGGCTGTGTTGCACTGTGCTTTATGGTGAAGGTGACCTACGATTTTCAACTGAAACTGGCAATATTATAGCCTTTCTCCGTGAAAACTAGAAACTCAATTTGTGAAATCAGAAACATATCAGAGAATTTCTTTAACAAAATTTTAAAAAAAAACTAGCAACAGATGTTTCTCTTGTAAATGTCCCAAGATAGTTAATGCTCAATATGTTTCTTGAATATGGAAAATATCGAGAAATAAATTAACAGATATATTACAAAAATTATCAATTACAAATTAATTCCGTTTCCTTCTTTTATCTATGTGATAATGATTGCTTGCATTTTCGCCTTAATTTAAGAAATAGATTGGTTTTAGGCCGCCTTATTTTATCTGTCTGGACAGAAAAGTTACTTGAAGTAGCTTCTCTTTGATTACCTCTAGATGATTTTGATCCAGCTGAGATTATCGACGCAATTCGCCAACTGTACAAAGTCCGCGAGGGATGGCTCACACCGTTTCCTTGGTGTGAAGAGTTTCACTTTCATCTTGATAGTATTTTTACCAGACTCAAAGTGGTCAGCAGGAAAAAAACAAGAGGAACAGCGACAGACAACATCGTCAACATGTCGGGGATCTTTAAACCACATGAAGAATGTCCACAACCAAGAACAGTGTTAATTGAAGGAAAGCCTGGCATGGGGAAAACCACTTACTGCAAGAAGATGGTATATGACTGGGCTACAGGAAAACAAGAAGCAGAAGATTACTTTCCAAGGTTCGAGACAGTGTTGTTGCTGAAGTGTCGTGATATGAAGTCTAACCTATGGGAGGCCATTGATGATCAGCTTCTCCCTCGAGATGTTGAAGAAGACGTTAGAGAGAGATTCTTCAACTTCATCCGCCAGAATCAGTCCAACGTTTTGCTTGTACTTGATGGATTGGATGAGGTTCCCACTAGTAAATTGCCAGTGTTCAAAGAAATCATTCAGGGTCGCAGAGAACTTCCAAAGTGTCGCGTGGTTGCTACGGCACGGCACGAGGCTGGGATTAAGTTACGAATACACTGTGACACCCTGCTGCAAATTGAAGGATTTACCTACGAAGACGCAAGAGAGTTTATCTTCAAGTACTTTAAAAACATGAAGAATTTGGCCGAGAAGCTCCTGTCCAAGTTGGAAAATGATGCAAACCTGAGAGACATGGCGGCAAATCCTCTTAACACTGTGCTCCTTTGCCTCATTTGTGAAGAATTTGAAGGCATTTTCCCAGAAAGTAGGACCCAACTGTACGTGGAAATCATACAATGTATCCTTAGAAGATACAGAAACAAGAAAGGATTCCCAGAAACCAACGAGGACCTCGTCGAAGTATACGATGCTCAACTGAAACATCTTGGCCAGATAGCTTTGGATGGTTTGCTTGAAGACAACTTGGACTTTAAGGAAAGTGAGCTGAAAAGGCATGTAGACGAACTACCTGGATTCGGATTTTTGTCAGTTCAGACCGGAGGCAGTAAACTAAGACCCCGTCGACACTACAGTTTTCTACACAAGAGTTTTCAAGAATGCTTCGCGGCAATCTATCTGTGTAGTCAGCTTCTCAATAAAGAGATCAGTGTCGACGAGTTAGCTGCTGATAGAAGATACCTTGAAGAGCTTCAAGAGGTCCTTTCATTTACATGTGGTATGGTAGCGGCACGTTGCGAGGAAACAGCAGAAGCCCTTATCAAGAGTATAACGGTTCAAGTGAATGACGAAGAATGCTTTCTTACCTTGCTTGGGTTCATTTCCGAATGTAGAAGAGAAGACAGCAGTTTTCATCTTAAAATGGCACGTGTTTCTGGCTCATTTCTCAAACTTCAAAGTCTTGATCTCCAATATCAATTGCCTAGTGAGGGTGACGTTGGTCTTCTAGCTGAAGCACTCAAAGTAAACTCAACGGTTACAGTGTTGAAGTTGAGTCGCAGGGGCGTTGGTGATCAAGGTGCTACTGGTCTTGCTGAAGCACTCAAAGTAAATTCAACGCTGACAAAGTTGAATTTGCGTCTCAATGGCATTGGTGAATTGGTGAATTTGGATGGCAATGGCATTGGTGCTCAAGGTGCTACTGGTCTTGCTGAAGCACTCAAAGTAAATTCAACGCTGACAGAGTTGAATTTGGATGGCAATGGCATTGGTGCTCAAGGTGCTACTGGTCTTGCTGAAGCACTCAAAGTAAATTCAACGCTGACAGAGTTGAATTTGCATGGCAATGGCATTGGTGCTCAAGGTGCTACTGGTCTTGCTGAAGCACTCAAAGTAAATGCAACGCTGACAGTGTTGCAATTGGATGAAAATGACATTGGTGATCAAGGTGCTACTGGTCTTGCTGAAGCACTCAAAGTAAATTCAACGCTGACAAAGTTGAATTTGCGTCTCAATGGCATTGGTGATCAAGGTGCTACTGGTCTCGCTGAAGCACTCAAAGTAAATTCAACGCTGACAGAGTTGAATTTGTATCACAATCACATTGGTGATCAAGGTGCTACTGGTCTTGCTGAAGCACTCAAGGAAAATTCAACGCTGTTAGTGTTGAATTTGCGTTCCAATAACATTGGTGATCAAGGTGCTACTGGTCTTGCTGAAGCACTCAAAGTAAATTCAACGCTGACAGAGTTGAATTTGCATGGCAATCGCATTGGTGCTCAAGGTGCTACTGGTCTTGCTGAAGCACTCAAAGTAAATGCAACGCTGACAGTGTTGCAATTGGATGAAAATGACATTGGTGATCAAGGTGCTACTGGTCTTGCTGAAGCACTCAAAGTAAATTCAACGCTGACAGAGTTGAATTTGGCTTTCAATCGCATTGGTGATCAAGGTGCTACTGGTCTTGCTGAAGCACTCAAAGTAAATTCAACGCTGACAGTGTTGAATTTGGAGGGCAATGGCATTGGTGATCAAGGTGGTACTGGTCTTGCTGAAGCACTCAAAGTAAATTCAACGCTGACAGAGTTGAATTTGGCTTTCAATTGCATTGGTGATCAAGGTGCTACTGGTCTTGCTGAAGCACTCAAAGTAAATTCAACGCTGACTGTGTTGAATTTGTTTGGCAATGACATTGGTGCTCAAGGTGCTACTGGTCTTGCTGAAGCACTCAAAGTAAATTCAATGCTGACAGAGTTGAATTTGGCTTTCAATCGCATTGGTGATCAAGGTGCTACTGGTCTTGCTGAAGCACTCAAAGTAAACTCAATGCTGACAGAGTTGAATTTGGATGCCAATTACATTGGTGATCAAGGTGCTACTACTCTTGCTGAAGCACTCAAAGTAAATTCAACGCTGACAGAGTTGGATTTGAATGACAATGGCATTGGTGCTCAAGGTGCTACTGGTCTTGCTGAAGCACTCAAAGTAAATTCAACGCTGACAGAGTTGAATTTGCGTGGCAATGACATTGGTGACATGGTACTCAGTGAACTCCTCGGCTTGGAGCATGATCATCCTGTCATCATCGTTTAGTAAACAATCGTCATATGATGAAGACTTGCTTGTTGTTCTGAGTGAAAACAGCTATGGCTGTCTTTTTTAATCAAGTTTTTTTTACGTATTATAACTGATGTAAATAGATGGGTTGTTTTCATTATCGGGTTTTTTCTGATGTGTACTGCATTACTGATAATTTCATTTCAAGTTCTTTTTCATTGTCATTGTCCAATGTTATACGAGTCCGTCGTATTTTTTCTATCAGTATATATCACCTCTTTATCTTAAGTGACGTCGGAACTGTATAATAAAAAAAAAATTCTACTACCTTCAAGACCTTCAAGCATGTCATATTGATTGTATCGTCAAGTGAATATTTTATGCGCCATGAGTGGATATGTGTGGGCATTGCTTCAT
The DNA here is from genome assembly GCF_042242905.1 of Orbicella faveolata. Classification (NCBI taxonomy): domain Eukaryota; kingdom Metazoa; phylum Cnidaria; class Anthozoa; order Scleractinia; family Merulinidae; genus Orbicella; species Orbicella faveolata. The sequence goes on from NW_028301553.1 coordinate 28,019,579, forward strand.
TTATATGTCACGAATTATATGCTAAACATTTCCTGCGAATGAGATTAAGGTGATGGATTCCTTGGCTGTCGTGTGCTCTTATTGGGTGAGATCACGATCGGGAAAACATAACAATTTTCCTGGACAATTCTGTCCAAGGTGGAAAGGCGCAGTGAGGTCAACCCTATGTGAAGTACCAAAGAAACACATAAAAAGGATCTGGATTACAAAGAACAAGCTACAAGTAGCCCTGAAACCAAAGGAGCTAGAAGAGAAGACTTCCCAATCCTTCTGTCACACCGTCTAAAAGGGTCGTGATAGCCTGGGTGCGTATTGATAATCGGTTCTCTGCGACGGTGGCATTCGGCGGTAACACAATTAAATTGTCAGATCTCAAGGAACTAATGGTTCAGGGAGTTCGCATGGCGCGCCATTCAATCAAGAGGGTTATAAGGGAGCTGTGAAATATCTTACGCAAGAAGTACGGCCATTCAGACTCCTGAAAGTAGCCGGAACTTATCTAATCAATCTTCTCGAGATGCCGGCAATAATGGAGAGAAACGTGGCCTTATAAAACTGGTCTTATAAAACGCTATTATGTTATTGTAGAGTAGTTTCGTCGATGCAAGCTCGGATCTTGTGATTAGCGTCCGTGGCCCTTCGCGGAATTTACTGGAAGGTGAACGTAAGTGGACAGATACAAATGCGATGGTTAAAGCAGGTGACAAAAGTAACGGCCCTTAGCGTTCTACACTTCCAAATGATCGTAATTTCACTGGCAGGATCAACTTGTCAACGATTGCATCTATTTGTTAGCACCGGGGACATGTTTCTTCAGACTGTGATCAAGTTTCTACTCATGCTGAACGTAAGGCATTTCTGGCGGGCAAAAAGGTTGTGTTTTAAGTGGATAGTGGGTCAGCATAGCGTTAACAAATGCCCTCGTAAGTTCTCATGTCGTGTTTATCGTGGGAGACATCATACTTCCCTTTACCATCAATCCTAGGAACCTTCATCCGCTAGTCATGGTTGAGGTCAATGGTCAGAAAAGTCCGTGCTCTCCTCTGCCGTCTAGGTTGATCTCACTCAGTTGCGCGCAGTCAAAAACATAACGCGTGGCGTGGCTCAGAACACGAACGCTACTGGAGTACGACTTGTGCTTGCGAGCGATTAGAAGAGACTTCGCGTTGAGCACGCATGCCAGGGAAATTGACAGAAAGGAGATAATTATTGATGCTAGACAACCCTCATTATGTAGAGCGGTCGCGAATTGCCAATAAATCTCATCTGTTAGGAGTCAAGTCAGGAGATCAGTGATTGGAAGACCCTCTACCGGTGTCACATCATCCTACGTGCAAACGGTACGCGCAGATCCCTACACGAAAGCGCGCGCTGCGCGTCGTGAAGAACCTGTTTCTGAATTTACCTGTTTGGCTGGGCTCTTATTGCATTAGGATCAAAACTGTATGGGTACTGGCTTTCTAGCAGTGAATTCGATCAGCAATTATGAGCATCTATGCGCTCTAAATCTTCAGAGGTTGGTAGATACTCTCGCTCGTGATCAACAAGGAGTCCAGAAAGAGTTTCGCTAGCAACTGGCACGACATCGTCAAGAAGGCTGGTATCCAAATTACTCAGCATGGAAAAGGTATCGGGATACGATGAAATAATCCTTGATTAGCTTAATGAAGACGTGGTTGAGTCGACAGCCCACCGAGAAAGTTCTACATGCCCCTTTGAGCATGTCATCAGGGAAACAGCACAGCCTGCTGAGATGTGTGTAGTCTATGACTGCACTATGAGGGAGGAAAGAAAACGCCCTCTCTGAATAATTGCCTTGCGACTGGACTCGCCCTCAAGAACAAGATTCACCACGTCTCGGTTCTTGCTAGATTTCATTCGGTTGCGTTTGCTGGTAACATGAAAAAGACATCCCTGCGAGCGCGCGTTAGGGAGGGTGAGCCTGATGTTCTGCGATAAACTGCTTGTGGGATTTGCACTCCACAGTTTTCGAAATACAGATCTTGAGGTTCACCAGAGCACTTTCTGGTCTCACTCCTTCTCCTTTCTGCTAAGAGGTGCAATTTTCTTTAGTGGCATTTTTGCAGTTGCATAAATAGCAATCTTAGGTACTGGAGCTGGAAGAAAGCACTCGAGAGGATTCTAGCGACAACCAAACCGCCTTCGCTAAGTAGCCGTTAGGAACTGCTGCTTCCAGAGACGGGAGTTTTTGGCCTTACAATCGCCAGGCAGTCTGTAAAGGTGTTCCATTCGTTTCCTCACGAAAATGCTGAACTGATCAAAAACAGGATTCTAGGAATGCTAGGTCACACCTATGAATTCCTCGGTCTGGTTTGCCACACATGTCTACAAGGAACTACTACTCTTGAAATGCTTGTGAGCTGAAATAACAACAAGCCTGGGACGCTCCTCTACCTCATGAGCTTACAGCAAAATGAAGCGACAGGAGACTGACCTGCTCATGAACATGGTGGTAACGGGCACGCTAGCGTCTTATCAGCGCAATAGAACTCAATGTCTTCGGAGACGCAAATGGGTGTGATATCGCCGCAGCCGTTTACGCCTTTATTTGTCAAGATTCTTGAAAAACATATGGCATGGTGATTGTCAAAAAGCCGTGAAGACTCAAAAAAACCTGGAGAAAAACTACAGGAAAAAAGCAGGCTTCAACGCCTCTCGGTTGAAGTGAGGCTCAAAAGAAGCCATAGGATTGGACCAGCTGGAGGAATACTGCATGACATGCTGCGAAAAGGACAGGTAATGATGACCGCCGAAGCACGTCTTGCCACACAGCGTGTGACAACACAAGCCGGTGACTCGAACTGTTTCCAGGACACGTGGCTGTAAAGTATAGTCTGCCTACGAGCCAAATGGCCCATCAGGCCGGAGCTTATCCCGGTTTCTGTAGCACGAATTGGCTAGAATGGCTCCAATCTCCTTGCATGAGATGCTAGTCCATCGCAGGGTTTAATACCCCAGCATTAAATTCGCCGTTACCCATTTATATACCTGGGTGGAGAGAGGCACTGTGGGAATAAAGTGTCCTGCCCGAGAACACAACGCAATGTCGCCGGTCAGGGTTCGAACCCGGAGAGGAGCGCGCTAACCATAAGGTCACCGAATACGCGTGACATGGCGCGAAAAGGACAGGTAATTATGACCACAAAAGCGTGTCTTGCGCGCGAGGAAAATTAAGGAACATACGATTGATGAGTGGAGACGTGTACCTTCTCGTCAGAATACTGCTTATCTCAGGAGGCGTGGGGATTCCGTAACCAATGCAGCATTTTGGTGGAGTAGACCCGAGTGGCCACTGCTACAATACGTGGTGGGCAAACCCTGTGACTACAGCCAGTAGATCTAGAGAATGCGAAGTCGGGTCCAAAATAGTAAGAGAGGTTATAGCAGCAGCTACGGTGGACTGGTGACCAGATGGATATGGCCATTCACTTGAACGGCATGATCTACCAAAGGCCCTTCGAGTTTGCGCCTGGATCGCATGGTTTATACATAATTCTCGCCAAAAGCTGTGGAAACGCTGGACTTGTGAGTACGCCACAACTGTATCGGAGTCTACTGGCCAAACACCCTGAGGATCGGTGATGTAGTCAGTCTGTGTGAAGAGGAAAGCAATCGTGGCAACTGGCTGATAGGGATGGCAGTGCACCTGTTCAATGGTCGTGATGGAGTCGTGCGTTCAGTGAAACCCCGGGCAGGGAAATCTTTCTATGAGAGACCCGTCCAGCCCATCTGCCACTAAAGCTATCGTGCAACAGCCCCACAAGAACTCAACAGTCATCAGACCTGCACCCGGACGCACCACCTTCTCGACCGAGATGAGACGCGCGCCGAAGTTGCTGATTGACCGCGCTTCCAGGGTGCTATGCGAGATGAGGAGAGGTAGGAATTTAATTTACGCTCATGGAAATTAATTTGGCAGAGAACTGTTATTATAGGAATGCCAAGTGTCTTTTCTCGGGTTATCGTTTGATATTGTGAGTAAGTGTTCTAAACGACATCAGTTTCTTGCAGAAATCACGTGAGGGAGGGTGTCGGGACTGAACAAAGGACCTCGTTTACGTTTAAGAGCGTGACATCCCAGTGATTGTCTTGTCAAGAAACTTTTGATTTTTTTTATTTTAACAGTGCGTGATGAGTGGTCAAGAGAAAATGTGTGTAGGCATTGGTTTATTTTGTCACATATTATCTTATAAACATTTTCAGCGAGAGAGGTTTTCTATATTTGAGGCGTGCTAGATCATTGTAAGGCTGCTGGATTCCTTGGCTTTGCCATTATTGTGAGAGATTACGTTGTGATTCTCAAGGAATGAAATCTAGAAACTATGGGTCTGTCCTATTTTCCCATAATTTAATGACCAAGAACTGAAGTATTCATGCTCTGAAAGCTTGAGAAAAAATTTTTTTTTGGGGGGGGGGGGTGGCGGGGAGGATAATCAGAAAGTGGAAGAGAGGTTTTATTTGACATTGCTGTGAAGACGTGGATGTCACTCTATTGGCAAAACAAATCTTATACTTCCTTCCTACCCCTATCTCTTCCCCATCATCAATATCGTTTAGCTTCGGCAAACATGGATGACATGGATGAGTAAAACAAACCAATATTGTGTGTGGTAGGGAGGAGAGGGGAGGGGTATTTTTGTGAGATTTGCATATTTCAGTTATTATCTCATAGAAGCAGAGAAGACAAGCGTTATTACTCAGTGGCCTGCCCTGCGTACAAGTCTACTAAGGCAGAAGATTATCAACCCCAATATGGCGTTTACCAACCTCCTTGCTTCAAGGCTACATGACGTCAGGGACTGTCTTATTTTACTGGACTTGATTCTCACTTTGTCTCCCTCAGGAGCCAAGTATGAGAGAGGATCACTTAAAGAGTAATCTGCGAACAACCGTGACTCAGCACCCTGTCAGGCTTGATAAGAAGACGCTCTTCAGACAGCACATGAAAGCGTACAATCCAAACTAAGCCATCAGTAACTAGTGTTGTGGAGCGAAGACAAAGAGGCACATTCTGTAGATATTCATATTGACTTTTAACAATCTGAACCTTTCAGTAGATTTGTCGTAAGGGACTCTATCATGTTAGCAGTGCAAGCAAATAACTTAAATGTTTTTGTAGCTCTACTGTTCGGTCGTTTTTGTTGAAACTATTGATCATGAAAGCCTTCGTGATATCAAATTACTGTGCTTTACATCACAAGGTTAGGCCCTATGTGCCACTGGGCATTCCGGGATTGAGTTAGTGAGTGACATCACAAGGTTACTGTATTTAGAATTCTGGTTTTGATCTAATTCAAGAGAAACTAAGTCGACATTTTCTGTAGTCAAATTACCTTGGATTAAGTTGTAACTGCAACTTCTAGTGTTTAGGTGTAAAGTCGAGCGTTTCTGTTACAATGTTTAGGGTTGAAGTTGTGAAGAAATTCATGTTCAAGATTCAAATTATTACAAAGAATTATAGTTCATATCTTTGCTTACTATCTTGTGTATTGTTTATAACTTAATAAATTAATTTGTATGTATTTTACCAGCAAATTTAATGCTTTGGGTAACCCTTTTGTAGGACTCGTATCCCATCCAGGGTGGGGTGGGGAAATACTCTTAATCACTTCATGCTACAGAAACTGGGGATATGCGCCGACCTGATGGCCTCTGGATCCTAACCCGGAAAGTGAAGAGAAGGTGCTCTTACTTCATCCAATCAGAAGCAATCGTAAATTGCCTCTCGCGCGTTTTCCCGCGCTAGGCACGTGTTGCATAATTTATGCCTTCAGTGGGTGACTTGTAGAATGATGAACGAAGATTCATAGAGCCATCTACCATTTAATAGTTCTTTTAGGAACAGGGTCTCGTTCCTGAGATAACTTAATCGTTCCTTAAAGAATTTGTTAAAACATGCGGCAAATGCTCACTCAGAAAACTCGATCTCGAAATGTAATTGTAAAATAGGAACACATGTGGAAGTTTGGAAGAGCAGGAATGAACAACGGATTTTTTTCCCACATCTGTTTAGAGTTTTCCCTAACTCTCCCAAGACGCAAGAAAACAGCTATAGCTATATAAGCTATAGCTATAGTAAGAAAACAGCTATACCTGGTATATATTTTTTTATTTTAGTGAAGTCCATTGTGTCTGCTATTAGCCTGATACTTTCTCCAATGAATCTACCCTTTACGTAGCCGGACTGACAAGGCTGTATTACGCTTGGCAAGATCTTTTCCAAGCGAAGAGCAATCAATAGTTTTGGTCGCAATTTTGTAGTGAACATTAAGTAGCGATACTGGTCTCCAATTTGTTTAATATTCCCCTTTCTTATTCTTTTTTGGGATTAAAGAAATACTGAATACCTTGCCGTTGAGAGATAGACAGTGATCCGTGTTGAAATGCATAATTAAAACTTTCCGCCATAAATTTGCTGACAGCGTTCCCAAAATAGCGATAGAACTCTGAAGTGCGGCCATCTGCACCTGGTGTTTTATTGCTTTCCATCGTCATAAGCGCTCGTTTACATTCATCGCTAGGCATAATACCTTCGTCAAGTCTTTGCAATTTCTTTTGATAATACATTTTTCGTATTAAAGAATTCGATAAACTCCCAGCCGTTCGGATTCGCCGTGTTTTTTCATGTATATATCTGTTTGAAAAAGCGCTCTTCCTCTTAAAGAATCTCTTTCGGGTCGCTTACGAAATTACTTTTGCCGGAGACCGGTAAGACAAGAGAGAGAGAGAGACAAGGCTTGCAACTTGGCGGCCGCCAACGGCGACCTCCTCCATTTCAAACTGGAAGTAACGCCAAAATACTGAAAATCTCTCCTGATTGTCTTTTTACTGGATTTTTACACAAACATAACTGAGCAGTATTTACGGAACTAAAGTTATTGAGCCTTGATGAAACATCAAGCGTTGCTTACAATTCAGGCGAAACTCAAACTTGCAATTATTTTGTTTTACTGTTTGGGACGCGATAGACTGGTGAATTCCTCGCAAGCGTGTGGGAAGAGGAGCTAGGAAACTTTGAAATCCTGAAACGCTGCTATATCTAAATATGTCTAGCTAGTTTTTTGCTGTGTTATGGAAAAGCTCTTAATCTTCAAAATATGGGAAATTTAAAGGGGAGTAATGTAGAGCTCTTGTGAAAGAAGCAGTGGAACACAACTTGGTCAGTGACAAACATAAGTTCAAAGAGTGACATACCTAAGTGTGACACTGTCTTACTTCACTCAAACTGGAGCAGTTGATGACGAAAATACTTAAGCAAATTTCCAACAGACATAGGCGCGTTGAGTTGTGGGCGGAAAGCATGAAAAATTTCGGGGAATTTTCAGACGCCATTTCCCCAGCGCGACATCCGTAAAAATCCTCGCAGCATGTACGCGTGTGTGCCGCACGCGATGGTGCAATTTGTTCTAAACACAGAAACGTTTTCCCATATATCATAGGGACAGCCCCAATACTAGAAATGGCGCGCGCAAGCCAAAAATTGCGGACGGGGTGCAAATTGGATCTCGGGGGCGCGGGGGAGTGTAATGGTTGTTCTATTTTGAAAAAGTTACCGCGGTTGTAGGAAATGTTCCTTTTCATCAGGGAAGTGAATGAGCCTGTGGTGGTAAATCAGACAAAGATTTTGCCAAGTTATTATACCAATCGAGTTGTGCATCTCGTTACAGCCTTACTGCAAAGTATCGTTCATATATGTGAAAACTAATCTATGCTTTTGGTCATGTTCTTACTGTAAACAGCAGTTGCTATGGCCTTTGCTACGTAAAAAAACTTATACCACTGTGTACATTCCTTTAATTTCACACTTATCTAGAGGTAAATACGGCAAGATCGTTTCAAAATGTTTTTAACAAGCGTTCAAGGGTCTTAAATCTTGCATGTTCAAAAAATGGAATTTTTAATGAACATCGCCATATTTTAGGAGGCCTAACATGTAGTGAGAGGAGAGCCCTGTGGGGGGACTCCCACATAGAAAGAATGGGGGCGCTACTCGTCGTATGTTTTAGGGGTTTGAAAAGCGGTTTTGGTACCTCAAAGGGTGTTAAGCCTCAAAAGGTCCACGGTGGGAGTTTTTGTGGTGCATTTTAGGGTATTGGGCCGAAACAGGAGCATGCTCCTGGCCGAAAAAATATGACAGGAGATGCGTCGTTTGAGAATTGGTATCTCTTAGGGGAGAAAAAAAATTAAAGCCATGCCCACAAAATAGGATCTTGGCACCTCTTAGGCGTTCTTTTCAAAATTTCCAACGAGCAACCCCGTCCATTTTATGTGGGAGTCTCCCCCTGGGAGGGGTGATTTAGGGTTGGAAATTTTGACGCTGGTCTACATAGCCCCCGTCCCTGTGCATATGGCTTTCAGTGAATTATCTGTAGCCCTACATCCTAATAATGATGACGTTAATATCCCGAAATGTCTTCAGATTTCTTTAAAAAAAAAATTGTTCTCATTTCTGATTTCCCGAAGGTTTTTATTTTTCCTCACGGCTGAGCCTCGTTTCCAAGCTTTTTTCAGCGTGCTCAGAAGCGGTCCTGAGGCCCATTTCTCGAAAGTCCCGAAAAGTCAACTGCAAGGACAAAATTAGGCTCGATTTCCGCCGCTTTCTCGAGTCCGGTCTACGTTCCTCCCCGAGAAGAGAATTCGGGGGAGGAGCGCGGGCTCTTTTCCCGAACAGCGGCTGGTAATCGAGCCTAGGACAAAATGCTCGACAAGAAGAAAAACAATCAAGCGAGGAATCCTTTTTACTTCCTTATGATATCTCTATGACCTCAGCTAGAAAGACAAGGAATGGTTTTAGAGAGCGGAAATAGCGGGTCCTCGTTAGAAGGTAGGACAGTGCGAATTAATCCATATTAGACTCTTAAGTTCTACAGGAGCTAAAATAAGCGAGTTGAATTTGTGTTTGAAAGAGGATTGATGCCTTCTGTAATTTTGTAAAGGGCAGTGACGTGGTAAAACGTTTTTTCTGGAAATAACTACGTAAATAAAGCAAGATTATTTAACTGATCGAAGTCTTAATGTTACATTTAAATGCGCACTTTTTGAGCAAAGATCGTTCATTATTGAAAGAGACTTCGCTTCTCGTTTGCAGGGTTCTAAGACAGTTCAAAATCTCTTTTTGCGTTTGGCGGCATTATGTTTCGTCAATGGCTTCCTCAATGGTAAAAACTCACTGAAGTGCTTTTATGTAAGATTGTATGTGATCGGAAGGCTTTGCCAAATTTGTCAAAACATTTTAATAAGCGTTTGCATTTTTATCTTTTTATTATGACCTTTTTTTTTCATAGGGTCATAAAAAATGAAGTCACGCTTAAGTTTAAGGTATAAAATCAGGGTGGACGGAGACTTTGTACATTGAATCAAACAGCTCGATAAATAGAAAGACGTGTAGCTGAATGAACCGTGAAACAATAGTGACATTGTAATTATATTGTTATGTCAATAAATTATTGTTTATTCTAAAGGTCAAGTTGTTTAACCCCTTTTATTATATAGACTTGAGTGTTTTGCTGAAAAATACACCACGCGTAAAATTCATACGAAACCATATCCAGGACTTGGGTGGCGTATTTTCCATATCCTCACTAGTGAAGTCTCACGAGACAATAATTATTTGACAATGTTCAGAATTCTGAATTGAACATTCAGAATCCTTTAAGATAGGTAACCTTTTTGGTGTGAAAGACCCTATCCCCGGCGGGCTTCGTTCACGTGTGGTTTATAAGTTTACATGTGCGGGCTGTAATGCCTGTTATGTCAGCGAAACCTCCCGACATTTTTTCACACGCGTACGTGAGCACTTAGCCGTTGATAGGGCCTCTCACATCTTTAAACATCTTTAGAATTCTGAACGTTGTCGCTCATTGTGTTCAATAGACTGCTTTCACATTTTAGATCACGCCACTACCAGCTTTCAACTCAAGATAAAGGAGGCTATCCATATTCAAAAAGAACTACCTTGCCTCAATCAGCAATTACACCATGTAAATCTAAAATTATCCTTTTAATTTACACCTTTTCACGTTCTGTTGTTACTATTTGTCTTAATTAGCATTTTTGCCTACTTATTATTCAACTTGCTTTGTAATCATTCATTCAACTTAAGATGACAGAAATTCTGTCGAAACATGTCTTTCAAACTTAAAAAAATTGGTCGTTTTCCTTGAAATCTTTACATGTCTGCTGCTATCTAGACAATAATTATTCTCATGAAGATATTGATGACTTCGCTGATATCATGTTTGAACCTTACACTCGCTTTCAGTGTTACGTGCATAGGGGACATCTTTCGACATACCATCTTTCAACATGTTATGTGAATGGCTGAAAAACCATTTCACTGTGAAACTGGCACTTTTTCCGGTTATTAGCAGAAGAAATGACAAATAAATGATAATTACTGACCTCAAATGGCTGAGGAAGATCGCTTCTCAATAGTGACTTCCGGTACAATTGGGCCACTGTCACTTTTCATATTCGCAAGGTGTAAACATTCAAAACAGTTGATTTATCTCTCCCAGAATGACTTCTGATACTCCTAATTTAAGTTAGATGTCAAATAAATCCATCTTTTATCACTAAAATTTGAGTTCAACCGTAAAGAAGTCAGTTGTGCTTATATTTTTGACGTAGGCCAGGTTACATATAGCATCAAAAGATGTCACCTTTGTACATGACACTGAAAGCAGGTGTAAAAAGTACTAAGATTTGTTGATGTATGATCAGAGCATCTTTGGGTCTTCCTTGAAAGTCTTCAGCATCCTTGGGTTATCTTCGGGAATCTTCGAAAATTATCTTTCGAAATTTTCGGAAAATGTTCAGAAACATTTGTGTGGCCTTTGGACAGTTTTTAAAGAATCTCAAGAAATCTTCAGAAAGTGGTTGGAAATCTTTGGAAAATCATCAAAAATGTCATTATCAGTATGACTTTGTGTCATGACCGTGTCATGACTTTAAATAAACTATTACTATTACTATAATAGTCACTCTCCCTTTCAAAGTGGCAATATCCAACCGTTGCCCTGCTGTTTCAGTCACAGTTAACCCTTCATGGTCATTTAAGGAATTTTTTAGATATTCACATCCTCAGTTCTTCTTTCCTTTGAGTTCACAGAAATATATCAGTTTTTGTCAGAACATAGAAAATTGTCCCTAATACATGTAAGTGGGTGTCCAGAGAGTAGGTTTTCACTGTACCTTTAAAGTACTAGTTAGTGATATGTGTTAATGTACCAGTTAATATCCTTCATGTTTCAGTAACTACCTGAACATGAAAAAGAAGTTTATCAAGAAATGGCCCATCAGGATAAAGCAAACAAGAGATATCGACCTGCTCGGAATGATAGGATGGACTGCACTGGAGAGTACATTTCAGTAAGTTTTCTCTTTGCAAGAGAAGGGCTTTTAATTGAGTGTTGTAAAGCCAAAACTACAGTGTCCACTCTGGCCAGTCAGAAAGGATACCAACAGCTACTCTGTATGTGACTTGTAATTTACAGAAACGTGTGGATACCGTCAGCTTGAATGAGAAACGACGAAAGGAGGAGAGAGAGGAGGTGAAGAGGGGATGGCTGCCTGGGCGAGGTTTGAACCCAAGCTATTTAGTAAATAAATGTAGTTTGAATTCACATTGAATTCAAATTGAATCGGTGATGTTAAAAAACAGGTTTTGTTTTAGCACAAGATCTATTTTTTGGTTTGATTAGTGATGAGAGACATAAAATTGTCTAATTGTGTGTGGATAACCTACACTAGTCATATTCTTTCAAGCAAGTAAGTAAGTGAGAAACTTTCTTTATGTGCCAAAAGCTCTAATCTAGCATGATAGGCGCTAATTGGAGACACAACATAAACTAGAAATTATTAAAAATATTTACTAAAAACTTACACTAGCTACTACAGTAGATAGTTAATAAAGATTCTAATAATAAAAATACTTCAACACACACCATTATAAAAAAAATTAAAATATGAAACAAATGAATGCTAACAGTTATTCTATAAAATTAAAACGAAAACCGTGTGTTTGATATGTATATACTGCTAGTTGTTGCATTAAAGTCATGATCGACATCCGCTTAACTCTAATAATGTTAGACCCATTGTAAGAATGTTTCTTCAAAAGACAGTAAAGGACGGTGATTCTCTTACTTTCTTGGAAGTTTTGCCCATAGGTGTGGTCCCAAGTACCTAACAAAATGTTTCCTGTCGAACCTTACTACATGTAACTTAGTAAGTCAGAATCTTAAGATAGCCTACACTGAAAATGTGTCCTTTTTCTCTTAAATAACAGTTGTGTGAATTTAGATATTTTTTACATTTTTTAGCTGTATGTGATGAAAGATTCTACATGGTTGGCTTCATGTCATGTTACAATCTTCCTGATGAAGGATTCCTCCCTTGTGAAATTGGTGCCGTGGAGTATTCTCTCAATGGGGGAATCTTACGAAAGATGCATTACTTTATCAAACCAGGTTTGTCCAAATGTAACAACAAACTAATTATGTGTGTAGCAAGTGTACTACACTCTGCTATTAGAACTTACAGTTTTGCAATTTTTGTGAACATGAATTTCTCAAATAGGGACTAGTGTAAGTGAAAATAATATCAATTTATAATTTGAAGCAAAGCTCAATGTTGCAACTGCTGGGGTCGCCAATGTGACCAACTTTTTTTTTAACTGGCAACTAACTTTTCACGCTTTTCACTGAAATACTTTTGTTGGTGACTAGATCTGAAAACAGCTGGCCCTGAGGTTTTTTTCCTGAAAGTTTGTGAAGGTCCACTTTTAGAGTGCAAAACTAAAATATTGATATAATGGTGCTTTTCTGTTTTTTTTTTTTTTAGGTGACATTAAAGTAGGCCTTCGATATACAGCCATGAGTACAAGTGAGTATTGTTTAAAAATTGCTGCAAATTGTTGATTCTCTGTGAGAATTTTTTGCATCTTAATATCTCATGGTGTCTCAACTTGAATCTCTGACTTCTCTCTAAGGTCCTGAGGGAATAATTTAAATCTCTTATAGAGTAGCTCAGCAGTTGTAAACTTACCGAGGCTCTCAATAACTTTTTCCTCAGCTGTTCCATTTCAGTGCTCAGGTATAATGAGTATTACACAGGGCTTGAAAAAAAACTTGAATTCCAACTTGCCCATCGGACAAGTTTGCTTGCCCTAGGCAAGTATTAGTTTACTCTTTTTTCATTTAGTTAGACAACTTGCTTGGGCCCTCACCCTGCTTGCCCATTCGGCAAGTGAGAATGAAAAGTTACTTACCTGGTAGGAAAACCTACTTGTCCCGGATAACTGGACAGCACTTTTTTCAAGCCCTGTAACATGGCTACGAGGACCTTCCTTGCTCTGTGTTTTGTCCCCGTATTGTGCAGCTTTAACAGTAAATGCAGACTATTGACACCCCTCATGGGTGTTACTGGTTGTACATGTAGATTCAAATGAGATAACTGGTCTTCAGCCACTCCCCAGAGCTAGGCAGAAATTTGCTCCTTAGACACAGCCGCGCTACAGGAAAGTCCTTGTTCTTGGTATAAGATTTATTTTAGTTAACAAAACCCCTTGGCATCATTATTGCTTAGGGCAATAACTTTGAAATAGACTTCCATGTTCAGTGTTGTATTGTGTTTTACTTTTAAGCAAATTCACATACAAATGTAGCCAAATTTACAGGCAAAGGTAGGGCAAATTAGAAAAATTAACTGAGTGTCTTCTAGCTAAGCTACATCATTCAAACTTGGTGAATACAATCTTCTACGTAGTATTTTAACGTTGTGATTCACAAATTGTGTAAAATTCAATTTTTGAAAAAAGTTATTTGCCATCAGATTCCCATACAAACAATGTAATTTCTGACCACTTTGCCTACCTGTCAAGATGGCGCCGAAAAGCATGATTTGGCCCATTATAATTATAATTATAATTATAATTTTTTAATTTCTAGGTGAGAGAACTCATAAGATACCGGTAGAGGGTTTGGCTAAGAAAGCGCTTTGTCGATCCAGAACAGACTGCCATTTTCCCTCCTGTGTATTCCAGGGTTTGTATTGTAGGACCAAGAATTTTGATATTATCATTATTTGCAAGATTAAATATTAATTAACTTTTTGTCTGTTGCTTCTCAGATTTCAGAAACAAAACAAACTGAGTACTGTCTACAGTGGTTGGCTCGAAATGCAGGTTAGAGAACTAGAAAGACGAAAAGGTTTGAGTAATACATTGGAACCTTGATATAATGAATCTCTATATAACAAAGTCTTCCATATAACGAAGGTTATTCTTTGCCCCAATAGTAGTTAATATATGGAAAAGAACCCCAATATAACAAAACCCTGTTAGGGGTAGTTTGCCAGTCCCCAGGCTGTTCAAGGTTCCACTTTACTGGTGTATGAAATTGCCATTTTAAAATGCACTCTTAACAGTACAGATCAACTCGAACAGTATCATAGGGACAGGGACATAATGGAGAAAGAATTAACCATGCTCATAAAAAGCTTACCTGGCTTTCCAGCCCTGTGCAACTTCAAAGGGGAGTGAAATATCAGGAGAAAAGACATTTGCCTTAGGAAGGACTTAAAGAATTAATCTATGAATTGAGAAAGTGCTGCCATTTTTTTGTTATTTAGAAATGCCAAATAAACTAAAGAAGGTGTATGAACTAGAGGGACTAGTGTGTGATTTACATGCTCATTTTACGGCTGCTTCTGCAAGTACCTTAGGAATTTCAAAATCAAAGGCTACAGAACTTCTCTCCAGTACCATATTTGACTATGAACCTAACTCAAGGTATGTTTTGACATACTGATCTTTCCTCATTAGGGTTTTTGCAACTTTTTGATTAAATTGTAGACAGACATCCAAGAGGTTACTTCAACTCAGAAAAATGTGGTCTAGGTGTCCAAGGTTATATTCAACACCTCCCTAAATAGAGTTTTCATGGAGTTCTGCAGTAGGGAGCTTTATTTGCTGTACATAGTAGGCATCTGATAGGGCCATCTTTTTCTAAAGAATTAGATGAGTCGCACAGTAGAGTAGATCTTAAGTGGATGGTGGTTTTCAGCAGCTGGCTCCTTACTACTACCCTGCAAAAATACTTGTATCCATGATCAAACACCTTGATGTCAGACATAGCCAATCTGTGCTTGGACCACCTCTGATCCTCCTTTGTCGCATTTAGACCTGACTCCCCCCCCCCCCCCCCCCCGCCCCCTGCTGTTTTAGATGCAGGCACAGAAAAATTGGTCAGTCAGTAGCTCTTGCAAGGTCTCACGTGAATGGCTTGATACCCTTTGAGAGAACAATAGAACAAACAACAGAAACAATGTCACTTCCTTAAAACAATAACAGCTGGTACGATGACAAATAGAATTGCAAGCTTATGAGAGCTGTTACAAATCTGCAAAAAGTGGCATTAATTAAGGTCATTGATTTTTTTTGCCACAGTGGATGTTAGGTTTCATAATAAATTTGGTTAATGACCTCATCCAGAGTGGCCTATCACCATTACCAGTAGTTGAAAACCATTTTTCTGGTCAACATATGAATGCATGAGGGAACTTAAGAAGAAAATTGTTTGATGTTCTGAAACATTTTCAGGTGTGACTGGCATGAAAAAGAAGAGGTAAAATTTTGTGCTCTGGGAACAGTCCTCCGCTACTGGTAAGACATTACTACTTTTGTCATCACTTCCTACATTTTAATGTCAGTTTAAGAATTAGCTTGATCAGCAAAATAATGTTTGACTCAGATTCAGTTATTTCCTTTAATTATTAAAATTTTTCCCAGCTACTGTATGTCAGATTTCCTATGCTCAGTTTACGGGATCCCCTTGACTCCAAACCACCTTCCTGAGAGACCAGATGGAATATTCTGCACTGTAATCAAGCCAGTAGAGAGTAGCCGGTCTTTGCAGGAAGAAACTCAGCCTGGGATGAGAAGGCCCATACCGGATAATGGACCTTTTGCCTCAAGAGATTATCGTTACTACAATCAAGGGGCTAGTAATCAAGGTGCAGTACCTGTATTTATAGCAAATGTCTTTTGTCCAAGTCATGTATGTCTTGATGTGTTTGAGTTAAAAAGAAAAAACTTTTTCTTTTCACAAATTCTTAGCTTCTTCTGAGAATTGGTCACATAAAGAAGAGTCACCAGCAGCAGTAGCTGAAAGCGTGTGAAACAACAAGAACAAAAACAAAAACAACAACTACAACCACAACCACAACCAGAAGCAGTAGCTATAGCTGAAAGGTTGTCAAAAACTAAAAGTATTATATCCAAAGCTCTCAAGTTCAAGACCACATTAATAAATTTTGCACAGAAATTTAAGATGATTTCTGTAGAGATTTGTGTATAAAATAATTTGTTATAGTGTGTTTCTTTTCCTTGAAGGTCCCATTTCCAGTAGCAATCCAGGTGCCTATACTCGCTCGGGACCCACCTATGATCAACAGAGTTTGTACAGTGCACAAGATGACGACACTGAATATAACAGCAGAGCACAAGCACAAGCACCACCACAGGCTGCAGCCTGGCAGGTGTCTCAACGATCATCTCAACATCCACAACCTGTGTTAGGCTTTGGAGTGGGGAGAGGACGAGGTAGAGGGCGAGGCAGTCAGCTCAGTCAACCTCTTCGGCGACCAAACCTTCCTGGTATGCCCGCAGGTGGGACACGTTCTGTTTTTCCAGGTGAGTTGTGAAAGACCATTTTGCCAGATCAGTTTTTGCTTCAGTTAATTAAATACCAGGCCCCAAATAAATACTGGGTCAACAAGAATGAGTTTAAGGAAAATGCTTATGTTTTTAAGGTACCGTCATTTATATAAGGTTAGTGTTCCTTAAAACCAACCCTATCTACTGCATTCTCATTGACTAATAGGTGTTAAGCACTCTACAACTTTTAAAAGGGCTTGGTCATGCACTGAAAGTGCACACGTAGGTTTTTTCATTTTTCACCATAAATAAATGAAATAAATATCTTTATTGACCACTCCCCTGATGGGGCTTTTCAGGGCCATTGAAACCAAATGATGAAACAAATAATGCAAATGAACATAACATAATGTCAACTGTGTATGATTTAATTGTTATCAATACTGTCTTCATTGCCAGCAGTAGGTGAAGTCTTAATGCTTTAACCTCATGTGCTTTTTAAACCTTAGATACATCTTGGAGCAGTATTGCTGCTTCTGGGCAGCCATCAGCTTCTACAGACAATATTCCAGCATGGGCCAGAGCAGATTCCCAACCCCACTCTGCTGGATGAGGGGCATTAAGAGCCCCTGCCACCAGACCAAAGGTTTATGCTGGGGCAATGAATCCTCCAGCCCCAGGACACACCCCAATGCCTCCATCTGCTTGGCAACGGCAAACCACTTGGCAAGGGGGAAGTGGCATAGCATCACAGATGAATTCTCTTAATCTGAATAGCTAACATTGATATGCTGTAGAATCATCATGTGGATAATCATTGAAGTCCTGAACTCATTTCTCCTCTTGGCCAAGAATACACTCCAAGGAGAAGAGTTACGAATTGTTCAACAAAGAGAAATGGCTTTATTTACTTGTGTGACCAAAATCTCAGAGAAGGAACTGGAACATAATTTTACAGTGCTCATCATCTGGCTGAATGATCTTAAATGCCAAAAAATGTGCTAGCTTAGAGCATTCAGAGACTTAATTGCCTAGATGAATGAATCACTTTTGCATTCTGAATTGTCCTAAGAAATTAGGAGAATTTTTATGTTGACAACAAGGTTTGAGGGGTCAGCTGTAGACTTCCCGTCAAGTTAGCACAACAACATATTTTTTTTACTATGTTGGCATTTTAATGTGCTTGCCTTCTCTGAGCAATGTTGTTTTTTAAGTTGTGTTAATAACATTGTTACAGTGCCTATGCCACTAGTAAAGAAGACAAATGTATTTTAAAATAAGTATTATTTCATATCCCTAAAACCACAGCCCTCCTTGATTAATAGTAATTATTGATGCTGTAATTTAGAGATGTTTCCATTTGTATCATGCAATGTTCCCTTACAAAAACTGTAAAACAATTTACTGATTTAATATATTTATTAGTTGATAAGCCTTACCTTATTACCAGTTTGCAGTTGCTAAGCTTTATCTAGTACTACCATAAAAGCCGATTTAAAATAAAGAACACAATTACTCCCTGATAAGGTCCAATTACTTTTTTAATCGGATCTATAACAAAATTCTCGATCGTGATTGGTCCTCCACATGCCTAGTCGCCATGTAGTCGGCGCACGATCACGTGGGTGTCCAATTGCAGGTATCTAATTTGAACTTTTTGTAATTGGACACCTGTAATTGGATACCCACGTGATTCGCACGTCAATAGACCATATTACAGCTGTCTGCTCAGTGACCTGGCCTTTGTATGGCAGCAAGGCTAGAGTTGACCTTGTTTTGATACAGACCTTACTGGTTTTGTTGTGTAAAACAAGTTGTTCTGATGCTAACTAGGTGCATTTACACGACAAAAGCAGTGAGGTCTATCAAAACAAGGTCAACTCTAGCCTCGCTGCCATACAAAGGCCAGGTCACTGAGCAGACAACTGTAAAATGGTCTATTATGCTCGCTTTAATGGCTTCCTTCGCAATGTTTCCTACAGTTTTTAAAACTTATGAAAAGTGCTACAGACGTGTTTGCTCAAAAGAAGTCTTCAAAAGACATTTTTAATTGCGAAATTGGTCATGGATATGATTAATTAGTAATTGGACCTTGTGTCGTACAATTTAGAGAGAAATTGTGCTCGTAATTTCAAATCGGCCTCACACTTCACCCTCATCTGTTTTTGAAATTACTCACGCGATTTCACCTTGAATTGTACTCTACCTGGTTCAATAACTATTACTAATCATATCAATAACAAATTTCGAAATTGAAAGAATCTTCAGAGAACTTCTTTTGAGCGAAAAAGTGAGCAGCGCATTCCGTAAGTTTCAAACACTGTAGGAGATATTTAGAAGAAAACCCTTGATGTGCCAATGGCCAAGGTATCCAATTAGAAGTATCCAGTTACTACAAGTTGTAATTGGATACCTGTAATTGGACACCCAAATGATCACGCATTGACTACCTAACAAATGGGTGCATGGAGAACCAATCACAATCAAGAATGTTGTTATTGATACAATTAAGATAATGTTCACATTACTTTTAAATCAAGGCAAGGTGTTGAGAGAGCTGTGGAGATATTGCGTTACGTTATGCTGCACGTGCCCTAGCCCGTGTTATTTTGATCACCAGTTTGATTTCAGCCAATCAGATGCTTTGTATGATTATTTGATTTCGTAACAATTTAAGCACAAGGACCGTCTGTATTTTTGGGAGCCTGCATTGTGTGCAACACTGAGCGAATAAATGACTTAAAGCTGTTTCTTTGTTGTACGTTATTACACATCGATTTCGCTACAAGAGCCCAGAGCCACAGTCATAGTTCCAATCAACCAAATACAATAAACTAGTAGCTGTCTATCATTGTTCTACCAGTAGACATTCAAGGGAGCGGCAACAAACATGCTACGATTTTTATCATATTTATAAAGACAGAAACAAAAGTTGTACTTCCGAGAAATTGCTAGACAAAATGAGATTCTTTAAGTTTGGAAAACTTCTTTAAAGTCTTTAAAAGGAGTATGCTTGCTGAGGGCGTAACATAATACATATGGTATGTTTTTTAGCCATTGACTGTTCTTGTTAGATCAGAAAAGATTGATGACAATGTACAAAATTTAAGAAACCTATTAAAATCAATGTAAGCGTTGTTGTGTAGTCTACACTAGTCAAAGCCTTACATTTGTGCTACATTTAATATCGTTCATATATGTGAAAACTAATCTATGTTTTTGGTCATGTTCTTACTGCAAAAAAGCCGTTGCTCTGGCCGTTGCTACGTAAAAACACTTTTACCACTTTGCACATTCCTTAAATTTCACACTTATCTAGAGGTAAATACGGAAAGATCGTTTCAAAATGTTTTTACAAGCGTTCAAGGGTCTTAATTCTTGCCTGTTCAAAAAATGGAATTTTCTATGAACATCGCCATATTTTAGGGTAGTACCACTTTAACTCTTCCTCGTACGAAAAGTTCACAAAAAATTTAAAACGGCTCATTTTGGAGCCACTCCAAACGCCCCTTTTCAGAGCCACCACAAGAAGTCTTGATCGTCGTTTGCTATGATTCTTTTGTCATTGTTTTGTCGATGGAAATAATATCCATCTTGTTTTTACTCTTGTCAGAGTAAGTAGCCTACAAGCCTGGCCTCGACTATCTTTTAGGATGTTTTCTCCCGTGTACCTTTGCTCCAATGATCAGCGCTTTGCCCGAAAACTTTCAAAAATGTTTGGAACTGGAGGGGCTGCAGTCCCGCCCCACCCCCTCCCCTTATGGTCTTGTAGGCAATGATGAAAAAGTTGCTTATTGGAAAAAATACCTCACTCAATTCAAGACTAGAGCGCAAAAGCCATACCCTATTTGAGACCAAACCGGCTACAAAACCATACAGGAGTACCCCATGGGGACGGGGGAGCCTCTCAGCTCGGCACCTATTGATTCGTGGAAACAGCCAAGGTTAGCGCGACAGATTGTTATACGGATCGTGGGTTCCGGTTATAACGTTTTGCTTGAGTGCTTCTGATCTCGTGATCATTGCAGACTCTGATCTTTTCAGACAACAGCCTTCTGCACGGGGAGGATCGGGGAGCGGTTTTCCATTGTATCGCTGGACGTGATTATAGAAGGTTAGTATATTACTTTAGATGGAAACACTAAGCTAAACGAGGCCACTGGGTATTAAAAGAACATTTTGCTACTGAGAATAATTCAGTTCGCGTGACTGTACGGAATCACTGCTTTGCCAATCACTCGTCAGTGGGATTCTAATTCAAGTTACTAAGTAGATGTTCATTCTATGCAGGAATATATCTCTTGTTCATGACCACAATGGTACATTTATGGTGACTGCTGATCGATTGCATACGTCAAAGTGACTGATTCTGGTTCCAGAAGAAGCTTTAACATTTCAGGTAAGCAGGATGAGTGAAATTAAATTATCAAACGTAAGCACATTTTAGACATTTTAGGAACGAACAAAATTGGGCAGCGTTAACCGAAGCAACAAAGATGAGAAAACCTCACTTTTTTCTGAAGTCGTGGTTAATTGTTTAGTAGTTTTAAATTGAATGTCCATTAATTTGTCACTTAGCTATCTTTCATAACCAGCACTTCAGTCCCAAGTTTATAAAACTCGAGACACGTATGCATTCAAAGAACTGAAAGCGGAAAATCTAGCCTGTTTCTACGTTTCGTAAGCATTGATCATGAATGAGTCAGTTGTCCTAAACAAACTCATCAGCACAAGGGGTAGAATCAGTAGTTCAATTACCAGCAAACTTTAGCGAAATCAGATCAACCTAAATCGTGATTTCATTTGAATTTTTACCGGTGAACGCATAAGTTAACTTTACAACAAAAGCTGAGGGCCACGTAAACTTGCAGATACTTGATTCTTAGATTAATTACAGATTGAAGACACATATATGATCTGCTGTTGTGATTTATAATCGGGTTCTTTATCGTAGTTTATGGCCGAAGTTCCTTAAATCGGGGAGTATTTACAATTAATCAGTAATCAGTATATACTAGCGAGCAGTAAGTTTAGCATTTTACTTGATATTAATCAGTATTGCTGTCTTTTTGCCTGGCTCAAGTTTTAAATGTTTCTCTTGACGCAACTGCGATAAACCCAACGCGAAAAAGCAAATCTTTCTTATTGGTTAACTTTTAAGTTTCAATTTTGGATCTCATTGCTGCTTTGTTAGCATCAATTCTTTCAATTTTGACTAAAGGCAAATGTAATCAGTAAATGTTTCGTCAGATTTGAGCCAACCTATTTGTTTCTACAGTTGTGTAAACTCCTTGGTGACTGACTGACACTGGCTCGTTTTCAAGTGAGTTAAAAAACAACTGCATGACCGCAGAACCTCTCTACAAGGTAGGAAAATTTTGAAAAAAATCTGATATGTGCATTCTAGTCTGTGCAATTAAAAGGTTATATTTAGCAGTGTTACTGTGCATAACATATGTATTGGTCTAAAACAACAAAGTTAGAAAGCTTTTGCTTCCTTACTTTCCTCAATTTGTTGTAGACACCAATCTTTCGAACACTTCATTTACCGCAGTGTATGTTTGTTATTACCGGCCAATAACATGATCCTGTTTTTTGATTCTATACACTGTGACTTAATTTATATTCAAAAACGTTCTAGCTGTTTCAGTGAGCCATACAAGACTAAGCAAAAACAATAGCTTCACTGTAGCGCGGAAAGCTTCGACGCTGAAGATGTAAACAGACAAGCAGTTATCACGCACATTTGAAAGAGTAACTTGGAAAATGCGATAGAAAGAGTTTATAGCCAATTTCCACAGACTCCATTACACAACGAATATATCTAGACGGAAAATATAATTAGCTGGCGTTTTTTATGTATTTACCGGTTATCAGTAATGATCAGAAAAAGCCGCTTTAATTAAACAGTCGATATTCACTGATGGATTACGTTCTTATCATGCCTGTTTGCAAAACATTACTGTTGAATCTTTGGGTTTGTCTTATTGAACCCATCTTTATACAGGGTTAATACAGGTTCTGGAAAACCTGGAAAGTCCTAGAATTTTATTGTGGCATTTTCCAGAACTGGAAAGTCCAGGAAAAACGGCTCCTCAGGTCCTGAAAAGGTCTTGAAATCTGTTAAACTCATGTAATAAAATGAAATGTATGGCAGACAGTAAGGAGAATTAACATTGAGATCTTGGGAATGACATGGTTAATGTGAATTTTAGACTCCTGGAAGAATCAATCTGAGTCCTGGAAAAGTCCTGGAATTATTTGTTTTTGAGATATGGTGCGAACCCTGTTGTATTGTAAACATTTACTGGCTAACTGGCAGGTTTATATGTTGTTCTTATTCAGTCTTTATGGTCAAAAGTGCCATGTTGTAAACTGTTAATGGAAACCAGCTCCCAATTTACAGAGTCCGGTTTTTGTTTGTGTTTCTGCGTTGTCTTTTCAGTAAGACGAAATTCATAATGGCTAATGTAGCACATCAGTATTGACTCGTAAACACTGAACGACTGCTTTCTCCTTGGTGAAAGTTAAGAAGGTAGATTACAATGTTAACAGATAAAATTTCCTTGTAAGGAATTATTCTCATGTGCTTTAGAGCCATTAACCCAATGCGATAAAGCACATGTTTGTTATTTTTGATCTGTTATGGCTGCTTTGCTCGCAGCAACATTTTCAATTTTGACCAAGAGCAAATGTTTTACATGTTACTTGAGTTTAGAGCCAACTTATTTATTTCTACAATTGTAAACTCCTTGATGACTGACTGACACTGCGTCGTTTTCAACAGAATAAAAACGGCTGCACGACTAAAGAACTTTTCTGCAAGGTAAGAACTCTGCCAACATTTCTACAACTAAGAACAATTCAAGGGAAGTTTTCAATCTGTTGCTAGTGTGGACTAAAGGTAGTAGGCGTTACTTGTACATGTGTTGGAGAGGCACGAGCGATGCTTTGTTGCCAAGGACATATTTTATTCTCTTTCCTCGTGTTTCCACGTAACCACTCTATGAAGATTTCTAAGTTCTAAAATTGGATTTAACTACTGCTACTGAGAATAATTCATTTCGAGTGACTAAACAGATTCACCGTTAGGCCAGACACAACGACAGTGGGATTCTAATTTAAGTTACTAAGTAGATTTTCGTTCTATGTAGGAATCTCCAGTTCATGGCCACAGTTATACGTAGAAGAGACTGATTCTGGCCACAAGAGAAGCTTTAACGTTTCAGGTAAGCAGGATGAGTGAAATAAAATAATGAAACGTGAGCACATTTGAGGGACGAGCAAAATTGGGTAGCGCTAACAAGCAACAGACACGGGAAAAACCGTAGTCATTTCCACAGTTATTGAATTATTGAGAAGATTTTAATTCAATATCCAATAATTTTTGAGTTAACTATCATTCATAACCAGCAGTTTAGTCCCACGTTTATATCATAGTGCAACGTGACACGTTGATATTCGAAGAACTTAATTAAAAAGGAAGTCGTGGAATGTGTAATCTAGCCTGTTTCTACGTTTCGCAAAGATTGATCATGAAGGACTCAGTTGTCCTAAACAAACTCAATCATCAGCGTTTGTCAGGGAACAATTTCATCGCCAGGGGTAGAACCAGTAGTTCAATTACCAGCGAACTTTAGCGAAATCAGATCAACCTAAACTCGTGATTTTATTTGCATTTTTACCGGTGAACGCACAGGTTTACTTTACAACAAAAGCTGAGGACCACATAAACTCCCAGATACTTGTTTCTTAGATAAATTACAGATTGAAGACATATATATGTGATCTGCTGTTGTGATTTATAATCGAGTTCTTTATCTTAGTTTATGGTACATTACTTTCTTAAACCGGAGAGTTTTTACTATTCATCAGTAATCAGTATTTACTAGCAAGCAGTAAGTTAAGCATGTTACTTGATAGTAATCAGTATTGATGTCTTTTTGCCTGGCTCAAGTTGTAAAGGTTTCTCTTGAGGCAACTGCGATAAACCCAGCGCGAAAAAAAAAATCTTTGTTATGGGTTAACTTATACGTTTAAATTTTCGACCTCGTTGCTCCTTTGTTAGCATCAATACTTTCAATTTTGAGTAAGAGAAAATCAGTGTAATCAGTAAATGTAACGTCAGATTCGAGCCAACCTGTTTCTTTCTACAGTTGTATAAACTCCTTGGTGACTGACTCACACTGGCTCGTTTTCAAGTGAAACTGCAGGACCATAGAACTTCTCTGCAAGGTAAGAATATTATGAAAAAAATCTGATATGTGCATTCCGGTCTCTGTTTTTAGCTGTGTTTGTCTGTATATGCATGGCTCAATAAAACCACAAAGGTGGAAAGCTTTTGCTTGCTTGCTTTTCTCAATTTGTTGTAGACGTCAATCTGTTAATTTACTACGGTGTATGCTTGTTAACTGGCTAATGAAACAATCCTGCTTATTTTTTTATTCTGCACAGTGTGACTTTCTTTATACTCAAAAGAGTTACCATGCCTGTTTGTAAAACAACTGTAGTCTGTTGAATCTTTTGAATTTTTTAGAGTTGATTTGCATTTGGACCATTTGCGTTTCTGTTTTAGGTCTTTCAATCTCGCTGTTTTATTTACTAGTAAGATGAAATTCATAATGGTTTCTAGCACATTAATGTTGACTCGTATGAAACACTGAACGACTGCTTTCTCCTTGGTGAAAGTAAGAAGCTTGATTGAAATGTTAGCAGATACAAGTTGCATGTAACGATCGAATTAAATATTCTCCTGCGTAAAAGCGATAAAGCCAATGAGAAAAAGCAAATATTTCTTATTTTTGATCTCTTATTGCTGCTTTGTTCACAGTAACATTTTCAATTTTGACCAAGAGCAAATGTTTTATATGTTACTTGAGCTTAGAGCCAACTTATTCATTTCCACAATTGTAAACTCCTTGATGACTGACTGACACTGTGTCATTTTCAACAGAATAAAAACAGCTGCACGACTACACAACTTCTCTGCAAGGTAAGAACTCTGCCAACATTTCTACAACTAAAAACAATTCAATTTTAGGGAAGTTTTTAATCTGCTGCTGGTGTGGACTAAAAGTAGTAGGCATTACGTGTACATATGTGGGAGAGGCACAAGCGATGCTTTGTTGCCAAGGACATATTTTTTTCTCTTTCCTAGTGTTTCCACGTAACCACTCATTCCATGATGATTTCTAAGTTCTAAACTTTGATTTAAAAGGTGTCAGCAAATTGATCCAATTCCTAAACCGCCGCATGGATTTCCAAATGTTTGAGGGTTGGCCAATCGTGTTTGGTAGTTTGGGGTGGCATGACACTTTGTAAAATGAAACCTTCCATTCCGCTTGAGTGCTTGTGATCTCGTGATCATTGCAGACTTTGATCTGTTCAGACAACACCCTGTCTGCTGAAGGAGCGGTTTTCTATTTTATCGGTGGATAAAATGGACATGAACTGATTCTAGAAGGGACTTCAGGTCAGGAAAAGAACATTTGCTGCTGAGAATAATTCATTTCGAGTGACTAGACAGATTCACCGTTAGGCCAGACACAACGACAGTGGGATTCTAGTTTAAGTTCCTAAGTAGATTTTCATTCTATGTAGGAATCTGACGAATCTCCTGTTCGTGGCCACATTTATACATAGAAGAGACTGATTCTGGCCACAAGAGAAGCTTTAACGTTTCAGGTAAGCAGGATGAGTGAAATAAAATAATGAAACGTGAGCACATTTGAGGGACGAGCAAAATTGGGTAGCGCTAACAAGTAACAGACACGGGGAAAACCTTAGTCATTTCCACAGTTATTTAATTGTTGAGAAGATTTTTATTCAATATCCAATAACTTATTGGACATTGATCATGAGTTGTAAGCTAACTATCATTCATAACGAATAGTTTAGTCCCAAGTTTATATACAACGAGACACGTTCGTATTCGAAGAACTTAATTAAAAAGGAAGTCGTGGAATGTGAAATCTAGCCTGTTTCTACGTTTCGCAAAGATTGATCATGAAGGACTCAGTTGTCCTAAACAAACTCAATCATCAGCGTTTGCCAGGGAACAATTTCGTCGCCAGGGGTAGAACCAGTAGTTCAATTACCAGCGAACTTTAGCGAAATCAGATCAACCTAAACTCGTGATTTTATTTGCATTTTTACCGGTGAACGCACAGGTTTACTTTACAACAAAAGCTGAGGGCCACATAAACTCCCAGATACTTACTTGATTCTTAGATTAATTACAGATTGAGGACACACACACACACACACACACACACACATATATATATATATATATATATATATATATGATCTGCTGTTGTGATTTATAATCGAGTTCTTTATCTTAGTTTATGGTACATTACTTTCTTAAACCGGAGAGTTTTTACTATTCATCAGTAATCAGTATTTACTAGCAAGCAGTAAGTTAAGCATGTTACTTGATAGTAATCAGTATTGATGTCTTTTTGCCTGGCTCAAGTTGTAAAGGTTTCTCTTGACGCAACTGCGATAAACCAGCGCGAAAAAGCATATCTCCCTATGGGTTAATTTATACGTTTAAATTTTCGATCTC
This sequence comes from Orbicella faveolata, assembly GCF_042242905.1. Taxonomy (NCBI): domain Eukaryota; kingdom Metazoa; phylum Cnidaria; class Anthozoa; order Scleractinia; family Merulinidae; genus Orbicella; species Orbicella faveolata. The sequence goes on from NW_028301553.1 coordinate 28,046,827, forward strand.
ATTGCTGCTTTGTTAGCATCAATACTTTCAATTTTGAGTAAGAGAAAATGTAATCAGTAAATGTAACGTCAGATTCGAGCCAACCTGTTTCTTTCTACAGTTGTATAAACTCTTTGGTGACTGACTGACCCTGGCTCGTTTTCAAGTGAGTTAAAAAGAAACTGCAGGACCATAGAACTTCTCTGCGAGGTAAGAAAATTATGAAAAAAATCTGATATGTGCGTTCCGGTCTCTGTTTTTAGCTGTGTTTGTCTGTATATGCATGGATCAATAAAAACACAAAGGTGGAAAGCTTTTGCTTGCTTGCTTTTCTCAATTTGTTGTAGATGTCAATCTGTTAATTTACTACAGTGTATGCTTGTTACCTGGCGAATAAAACAATCCTGCTTATTTTTTTATTCTGTACAGTGTGACTTTCTTTTTATTCAAAAGAGTTACCATGCCTGTTTGCAAAACAACTGTAGTCTGTTGAATCTTTTGAATCTTTTAAAGTTTGATTTGCATTTGGACCATTTGCGTTTCTGTTTTAAGTCTTTTAATCTCGCTGTTTTATTTACTAGTAAGATCAAATTCATGATGGTTTCTAGCACTACAGTGTTTACTCGTAAACACTGAACGACTGCTTTCTCCTTGGTGAAAGTAAGAAGCTAGATTGAAATGTTAGTAGATACAATTTGCATGTAAGGAAATAAATATTCTCCTGCGTAAGAGCGATAAAGCCAATGCGAAAAAGCAAATCTTTCTTACTTTTGATCTCTTATTGTTGCTTTGTTCACAGTAAGATTTTCAATTTTGACCAAGAGCAAATGTTTTATATGTTACTTGAGTTTTAGAACCAACTTGTTTATTTCTACAATTGTAAACTCCTTGATGACTGACTGACACGGTGTCATTTTCAACAGAATAAAAACAGCTGCACGACTACACAACTTCTCTGCAAGGTAAGAACTCTGCCAACATTTCTACAACTAAAACCAATTCAATTGAAGGGAAGTTTTCAGTCTGTTGCTAGTGTGGACTAAAGGTAGTAGGCTTTACGTACACATGTGTTGGAGACTGAGGCACATGCGATGCTTTGTTGCCGAGGACATATTTTATTCTCTTTCCTTGTGTTTCCACGTAACCATCTTCTATGAAGATTTCTAAGTTTTAAAATTTGATTTAAAAGGTGTCAGCAAATTGATCCAATTCCTGACCCGCCGCATGGATTTCCAAATTTTTGAGGGTTGGCCCAATCGTGTTTGGTAGTTTGGGTTGGCGTGACATTTTGTAAAATGAAACCTTCCATTCCGTTTGAGTGCTTCTGATCTCGTGATCATTGCAGACTTTGATCTGTTCAGACAACACCCTGTCTGCTGAAGGAGCGGTTTTCTATTTTATCGGTGGATAAAATGGACATGAACTGATTCTAGAAGGGACTTCAGGTCAGGAAAAGAACATTTGTTACTGAGAATAATTCAGTTGGCGTGACTAGACGAATTCACCGTTAGGCCAGACGCAATGCAACGACAGTGGGAGTCTAATGTAGGTTACTAAGTAGATTTTCGTTCTATGTAGGAATCTCCTGTTCATGGCCACAGTTATACGTCGAAGTAACTGATTCTGGTGACAAGAGAAGCTTTACCGTTTCAGGTAAGCAGGATAAGTGAAATAAAATTATGAAACGTAAGCACATTTGAGGGACGACCTAAATTCGGTAGCGCCATGCGCCAACAAGCAACAGACACGGGAAAAACCTTTTTCATTTCCACAGTTGTTTAATTGTTGAGAAAAATTTAATTGAATTCAATTTTGAGCTAAGTATCATTCATAACGAGCAGTTTCGTCCCGAGATTATATACAATGAAACACGTACGCATTCGAAGAACTGAAAGCGGAAGTCGTGGATTGTGTAATCTAGCCTGTTTCTAAGTTTCGCAAGCATTGATCATGAATGACTCAGTTATCCTAAACAAGCTCATCAGCGTTTGTCAGGGAACAATTATTTCATCGCTAGGGGTAGAATCAGTAGTTCAATTACCAGCGAACTTTAGCGAAATCAGATCAACCTAAACTCGTGATTTTATTTGCATTTTTACAGGTGAACGCATAAGTTTACTTTACACCAAAAGCTGAGGGCCATATAAACTCCCAGATACTAGATAGATATTGATTTTATTTGCATTTTTACCAGTAAACACATAAGTTTACAAAGATGAGGGCCACATAAACTTGTAGTTACTTGATTCTTAGATTAATTACAGACTGAAGGCATATCTATGATCTGCTGTTGTTATAATCGAGTTCTTTACCGTAGTTTATGGTACATTACTTCCTTAAACCGGGAAGTGTTTACAATTAATCAGTAATCAGTATTTACTACTCAGCGAGCAGTAAGTCAAACATTATTTTTCTTGGTAGTAATCAATTTTGCCTGGCCGAGTTGTAAAGGTTTCTCTTGACACATTTGTGATAAACTCAGCGCGAAAAAGCAAATCTTTCTTATGGGTTAACTTATACGTTTAAATTTGCGATCTCATTGCTGCTTTGTTTATGTTCGCATCAATGTTTTCAATTTTGACCTAAGAGCAAATGTAATCAGTAAATGTTATGTCAGATTTGAGCTAACCTAGTTGGTTGTTTCTACAGTTGTATAAACTCCTTGGTGGCTGACTGCAGACACTGGCTCGTTTTCAAGTGAGTTAAAAACAACTGCACGACCATATAGAACCTCTCTGCAAGGTAAGAAAATTTTGAAAAAAATCTGATATGTTCATTCTACTCTGTGTAATTAAAAGGTTATTTTTAGCAGTGTTTCTCTGTATAATATATGTATGGTCTAAAACAACAAAGTTAAAAAGCTTTTGCTTCCTTGCTTTTCTCAATTTGTTGTAGACACAAATCTTTCGAAGACTTCATTACCGCAGTTTATGTTTGTTATTACTGGCCAATAACATGATCCTGTTTTTTGATTCTGTACACTGTGACTTCATTTATATTTAAAAAAAATTCTAGTTGTTTCAATGAGCCATACAAGACTAAGCAAAAACAATAGGTTCACTGTGGCGCGGAAAGCTTCAACACTGAAGATATAAACAGACAAGTAGTTATCACACACGTTTGAAAGAGTAACTTGCAAAATGCAATAGAAAGAGTTTGTAGCCAATTTCCACAGACTCCATATTACACAACGAC